>NC_045436.1:110272267-110550171 GCF_002776525.5 Piliocolobus tephrosceles | reverse complement strand
TGCCATTCTCCTGCCTCAGCCTCCGGAGTAGCTGGGACTACAGGCGCCCGCCACCTCGCCTGGCTAGTTTTTGTATTTTTAGTAGAGACGGGGTTTCACCTTGTTAGCCAGGATGGTCTCGATCTCCTGACCTCGTGATCCGCCCGTCTCGGCCTCCCAAAGTGCTGGGATTACAGGCTTGAGCCACCGCGCCCGGCTGTTGATAATTTTGAAACCAGTTCTGGATCAGAGAATTGCTTCAGAGAATAATTTACTCTTTTTTTTTTTAATAGCAACCACTATATTAGTGACTTTTTCTTCAATATTTAAAAGAGGATTTTTGATTCTGGCCAAGTGAGCCTACCTTCAAAACTTTTTAAAAAGGTTTATTTCATCTTGCTGTGGTTTTCTAGTAATAGAGCTGTTCCTGCAGATGATTGGTTTTTAGGTTTCTGATGGTAAGCATATTTATTAATAAATTATAGTAATTTAGAGTATAACTATTTTGTGTTGATGTTTGGACTGCTGATTTCTCAAATCATTATTATGGTAAGATCAATACTTTGAAAAAGGGCTCTGACACAAAAAAGGCATTAATAACATTTATTAATTTGTTTGATTTTCTCATTGTAGTATCAACATGCAACACAGCAGCAACAGATGCTTCAGCAACAGTTTTTAATGCATTCGGTATATCAGCCACAACCTTCTGCATCACAGTATCCAACAATGGTAACTTAAATAATTTCTAGAGATTTCTCTGAGTGTACATTATGGTGTTGGAATTCACAGTATGAATCATATTATGCAGAATTTAATAATTCAAAATCAAGTTACTTGACATGTATTTTATCAAAGCAAGTCATATATTCTCAAACAATTTTAAATTGCACTGAACTATGGCACCTAAATATGGCACATAGTAATTGACTGATAACATACTTCTCTTATTGTGTACGGGAAATGATGTCTTACCTGTAGTCTTTTGTCACATGTCTCTTTCATTCAGCAAATATCTATTGAGTAAAAAAATGAAACCCAAATGGAGAGTGTATTTGCTTCAGAGAATAATTTGACTTTTTTTTTTTTTTTACCGCAACCACTGTATTAGTGACTTTAAGCTACTCTTTTTCTTGAAATATTTAAAAGAGGATTTTTGATTCTGGCCAAGTGAGCCTACCTTCACAACTTTTTAAAAAGGTTTATTTCATCTTGCTGTAGTTTTCTAGTAATAGAGCTGCTCCTGCAGGTGATTGTTTTTTAGGTTTCTGATTTTGTCACCAATGTGAAAGGAAGGAACATAGCAAATAGATGCAGTGCTGACAGTGCTTTAGGACTGGAGCATTGTTTTGTATAATATCATTTCTTTTTTCAGATGCAGCAGTATCAGCAGGCTTTCTTTCAACAGCAGATGCTAGCTCAACATCAGCCGTCTCAACAGCAGGCATCACCTGAATATCTTACCTCCCCTCAAGAGTTCTCACCAGCCTTAGTTTCCTACACTTCATCACTTCCAGCTCAGGTTGGAACCATAATGGACTCCTCCTATAGTGCCAATAGGCAAGTATTTTTCCGGTGAAAGCAAAGGAAATTATTGTGGAAGTGGAAGTCATTGTTGAATGGTCGGTCATTAAGTTCTCTTAAATTAATTTGGACTTATTTTTTCTGTAGAGCCACCCATTCTCTCTTCCTAGTCCTGTCTTCTGGTCCCTTCGCATCCCCATCCTTCCATTTCCTCAGTTTATTCTGCTTACTGTTATTTGTAGGTAAGGCGTAGCAACATCTAATAGCATTTAGGGCTAAGGATATTATTGGCTTGTGTGTATAGGCATTTTTTGTAATGTAAGTATGAACAACACCCTAACAAGTGACTTTAGCAGTTAAAAATAAATCCTCATAGACTGTTTCTATTTGCATGTTATTACCTTTGATTAATTTTACTGTTTACTCATAAAGGTTGTATAATTTAATTTAAATATGTATAAACATTTTTACATACATATATTTTAAGATGATATATAGTAAACATACTCGTTACCATAACATAGTGGGGAATAGTATATTTTGGCTATTTAGATATATTGGTTAGTTGAGTTATAAATTAAAGAACTTTGGTACAAATTTTCTTTTACATATAAAATGGCAGGTGCTTTGGCATCTTGTAATTAAGAATCATCATGAATGTCTCTTAATGTTTTTAGATACCTGGGAGGTAGGAGCTGTTACACTTTTGTTACAGGAACACTGAAGAAGTTCTCATACAATGCTATTTAAGGATTTGAAACCTTAGCTGAGAAAAGATGTCTGTAAGCTTTGGCTCAGAGTTGAGCAGGAGAAACAGCAGCATCAGTAGCATACTTGTACACTGCATCTCAAGAGAGAGCTAAAGTATGCAGTTTGCTGTAGAACGCCTCCCAACCTCTGTGTGTGTGCACGCACATGCGTGTGTGTGCATGTGTGCACGCATGCACAAGGAACAGATGGTGGGGCAGGTATGGTAGGGAGGGAGACAGAAACATGAACTGATTTCTTGAATTGCTTTTCTAAAGTAAGAATTGGGGTGGAGGAATTAGGACAGTTTTGTCTAGGGAGAAAGCAGAGTATATGGTTAAAGGCCAGTTTAAATGTCCAACTCAGGCAGGGTGCGGTGGCTCATGCCTGTAATTCCAGCACTTTGGGAGGCCAAGGCAGGCGGATCACGAGGTCAGGAGATCAAGACCATCCTAGCCAACATGGTGAAACCCTGTCTCTACTGAAAATACAAAAATTAGCTGGGTGTGGTTGTGTGCGCCTGTAATCCCAGCTACTTGGGAGGCTGAGGCAGGAGAATGGCTTGAATTCGGGGGTCGGAGGTTGCAGTGAGCTGAGATCATGCCACTGCACTCCAGCCTGGTCAATCCATCTCACAAAAACAAACAAACAAAAACTTCAGATCAGTATTTGCCAAACTCGTTGTCATTTATCTACTCTAGTTAAAATTTTTTGCTTTATTCGTGTAGTGCTTTTTTTCTTTAATAATTAGGAACATTATTGTGTATAATAAAATTAAAACATTATACATTTTAAACAAGATCCACTAAAATATAAAGTATGAAATGTAAATTGTAATATAATAAATTTGCTAAGTCCCCTAGTGATAAGAATGGAATAATTTTCCTCATTAAACATCGGATATTCTGCTTGATGATTGCTTAAAGATACCGATGAGGCTATTGTATTAATTAGATGATTGCTTTTTTCCACTTTTGAAGCTAACTAGCATAAAAAAATGTCAAGTCTAGTGTATTTAGTTGGAAAGTAGAAAAGATATTAAACTGTCTTCTCTGACATAGCATATATATTGTGTATACTTCATATTCTAAAAGTCTGTCAGCTCCTGGAAGCAAAGTTATGTCACTGATGAGAATGGGATGATGAATTGGAAATCTGTCTAAACTTCTGATTAGTTACAAAGAAAGTTGGATATCCAGAGATTTGAGGCATACACTGGCATGCAAGGTGCTGATACCTGTAATGTTTATTAATTACTATAGCACTGCCTGCTTTATTCTCATTTGTAATGATGCTATTCGACAAATCACAGGTTTGATACATTAGATACTTTTCTTTTAATTTCTGTGTAACTATTAAAAAATAAGTTATCACAAAAATCATCTTGCATTCCCCAGGTTAGGAAATACTGGGTTGCATATCTGGGAAAGTGCATAAGACTTGTTTTACTCCACTCCTATGAAATTATGTATTTAAGGATATGGTAGAAAAAATTACACACTCAGCCACTAAAGGTTAGAATTGTGGAACTTCATGTGTGAACATTGCTCCAGCCACACTTGGTACGTCAATGCTACTGCATTAATATTATTATACCTACTTAACCTCAGATTGTATGTTGAGTGTAATGTCTTCTGTAACAATTTAAAAAGAGCTCTACACTAATGTTCCTGCTTATAACTAAGTCAGTGGAAGAAGAGAATTGGGGTTAAATGTTTGTCTCTAAGTGGATAAGGGGCTATTTGAGTAGAATATAAGAAACTAAGTAGTTCCTTAGACAGAGGGAAAGAGTCACTATCTTTGTTGGAATGATTATTTCCTTTTCTTTTCCACTATCTTTTGCTAAACTTTCTACTCTTCTACCATGTTAATTTATCTTTACTCTGAATATCAGAGAGTATTATTGTTTTATATTGCAATAATAGTGAAAATAAACATTTTCTATGCATACGTTATCTTCTTATGATGTAATTGCCCTGTTGTATTAGTTATCTGTTGCTGCCTAATAAATTATCTCAAAACTTAGTGGTTTAAAACAGCAGTAAACACTTATTATCTTACATACTTTCTTTGGATCAGAAATTTAGGAGTGGCTTAACAGGGTGGTTGTGTCTGGTAAGGCTGGTTCGGCTCTCCTCTGAAGGCTTGACTGATGCTAAAGGATGTAATTTACAAGATAGTTTACTCACATGGATTTGGGCAGGAGGCTTCAGTCCCCTGCCACATGGATTTCTCCAAAAGACTGCTTGAGTTTTCTCTTTGGCAAGGCAAAAATTATTTTGAACAAGGAATTATTGATTCTGGTTTCTCCCTCAACAAGTGATCCAAGAGACAGAGCAAGGAGGAATCTGAAATGTCTTTTTAGACCTAGTCTCAGCAGTCATGGGCTGCTGCTTGGGCCATATTTCATTTGTTAGAATTGAGTCACTAGATCTAGCTCGTGTTCAAGGGCAGCAAAATTCAGTTTCACCCTTTGAAGGAAGGAATGTCAGATAACTTGTAGACATATTTTAATACCTGTTTAAACTAGGTTAAGGTGATACCCTATTGAGTTACAGTCTGCCAATGGGAATCCGTAAATTTATTTTGGGAATAGTAAGAGGGTGATTCATATAGGGAATCAAAGTTCTAAAAGGAATCATTGACAGACAGGAGGGGGAATACCCACCATCTCTCTCTGAGTTTTACCCACTCTGATCTGTTTTTTTTTTTTCCCTTCAATTTTCTGGATAAAAACACATCTGATCTGTGTTTTAAGGACTGAAAATTCTTAGACATAGTTTTGGAGTTAGAGATGGGACTCTGTCACAGGAGGCAGGCTCAGACTGCTTGGCAGTTAATGCATCCAGAATGGTTTTTAAACTGAATTGTTTTTTAAATTAAGATAGTAAGTTCTACTTACTAAGCAAGTCTATCTACTTGTAGGTAACTTACTATGTTTATTTTCCTCTATTATATGCTAGCCTTCAGTAAGTATTTAAGTATCCTATTCTTGGCTCAGATATACTGAAGGGGCTTGGACTAAGGGATTAAATGGATGACTTTTGCCTTTTTCTTTCTCTTCTAAGACCTGTTTGGTGGCAATGACAATGAGCTCTCAACAGTTAGGTATATTTAGGGAATCAGTTAAGACTAAGACTTGCAAAATTGGGATACTACTTTGAACACTAGGATTCTCCCTTCATTACTACTGTTAAGAAGATTTGGATATGAATTATGAAAGGAACTTAATAGCTTTCTTACATTGTCTCATTCTTATGCTATACAGTCATGCATTGCGTAACAACGGGGACATGTTCTGAGAAGTTGCATCATTAGGCAATTTTATCGTATGAACATCGTAGAGTTTATTTACACAAACTTAGATGTTATAGCCTACTACACATCTAGGCTTTGTTATATAACTTATTTCTCTTAGGCTGCAAATCTGTATAGCATGTTATTGTATTTAGTACTATAGGCAATTGTAACAGAATGGTAAGTATTTTTGTATCTAATCATAGAAAAGGTAGAATAAAAATATTGTATAAAGGATAAAAAATGGTACATCTGTATAGGGCACTTACCATGAATGGAGCTTGGAGGACTGAAAGTTTCTCTGGGTGGGTCAATGAGTGAGTCGTGAGTGAATGTGAAGGCCTAGGACATTACTGTACAGTATTATAGACTTGAGTTTATAAACACCACATTCTTAGGACACACTAAATTTATGTAAAATTTTTTTCTTCAATAATAAATTAACTTCAGTTTTTTACTTTATAAACTTTAAAAATTTTAAGAATGTTTTGACTCTGGTAGTAACACAAAACACAAACATGTACAACTGTACAAAAGTATTTTCTTTATATTCTTATTCTATAGGTTTTTTCTATTTTAACTTTTCTTTTTAAACTTTTTTGTTGAAAACTAAGACACAAACACACACATTAGCCCTGGCCTAAGGTATGGATTGTCAATATCACTATCTTCCACCTCCACATCTTGTCTCACTGCAAGTTCTTTAGGAGCAATAACAGGCATGGAACTGTCATATCCTATGATAACGATACCTTCTCCTGGAATACCTCCTAAAGGACCTGCCTGAGGCTGTTTTACAGTTGACCTCAAATAAAATAAGTAGAAGGAGTATACTTGAAAATAACTCAAAAATATGGTATAGTAAATACATAAAGCAGAATACAGTCATTTATTATCAAATATTAGGCACTGTACACAATTGTATTGCTATACTTTTATACAACTGGCAGCCCAGTAGGTGTCTTCAAACCAGCATCACCACAAACACATGAATAATCTGTTGTGCTATGGTGTTACAATGGCTACGATATCACTAGGTGATAGGAATTTTTCAGCTCTGTTTTAATCTTACGGAACCACCATTATATATATGGTCCATTGTTGACTGGAAGGTCATTGTGTGGTACATGACTATATTTCCAGGCTGGGTTGCAGGGAGAGGTACACAGAGATTCTTGGGTTAAGAAATCTTTAGATTCTCATCTTCTCTTAAAAGCCTAAGATAATTTTCATACAACCAGTGGTCTCAGGCTCCAGACTCTAGATCCTTTAAATACTATAAATAATTTATTATATACAAAAATAACCCTCATTTAATTTTAGCTAACTTTTAAAGCAGTCCTAGCAATTCATCTTTTGTTAGTAGCTATATATAGGGAATGCCTTTGTCAAAAGGAAAATTACTGTGGTGTCTCAGCATAACCAAGGCATTTGATCACTGTGTTCAGTAGTGATTTTAGAGTGATACTGTCTGATAGGTGACTGATTTTTTCTTTAAGGCTTATTTCCTATGATAATAACAGTTAATATTCTTATTTTTACTAGATACTGTTCTCTTTGCTTTATGTGTATTAAATTATTTAATCTTCTCAGTAACCCTATGAGGTGGATACTGTTAACTCCTTTTTACAGATGAAGCTGAGGCAGAGAACTTAAGGAACTTGCCCAAGGGTACACAGCTAGTGTACCTTAAGTAGGTGATTATGGAGCTAGTATACCTTATGCAGGTGATCTAGATCCCATATGTTGTCTCTCTCCATCTCATGCCTTTGTCTGTCATCTCTGTCATAAGGAAATGATTTGGTTTTCTAAGTATTTATAAAGTATAAACTAGGGCATTGTGAATTTGTATTAATTTTAATTTTGCTTTCCATCTTCTTTTTTCTTTCTCAATTATTACTATAGGTCAGTTGCTGATAAAGAGGCCATTGCAAATTTCACAAATCAGAAGAACATCAGCAACCCACCTGATATGTCAGGGTGGAATCCTTTTGGAGAGGATAATTTTTCTAAGTTAACAGAAGAGGAACTATTGGACAGAGAATTTGACCTTCTAAGATCAAGTAAGGGACACTTGAAGGCTTATTTTGCTTCACAGTAAAATAACAGCTCTATTATTATTCAGCAAGGCCAAAGACTTTTGAGAATGTATATGGGAAATTCTTTTTGTGCATTTGAGGGCAAAATTCAGGCCATCTTCTTATACTATCAAATTATGTTGTGTGCATTAGAAATCAGTTACCTGATAGTAGCTATTAAACCCAATATTGCTGATAGTATGCTAATATCCTAAAACTTAAATATTGCATATCTATGAATGTTAAATTCAGAATATCTCCAAAACATGGAACATTGATGTTTCAATAAAAAGGGAGACATTATTATTTTGCCTTAGTAATGATTGTGCAACTCTGTTTTTCTGCACACTCAATAGAAAATATTGTGGGTCTGAGATGCCCTTTGAAAATGCCTGAAAGAAAACGTGGGCTACTACATTATGTTAATGTTTTGTAATGCCCTTTTAATGAGCAGTGGCATAAAAGGGCTGCTTTGTTGTCCTGATATGGCAAAAATTAAATAAATTCTTTTTCACTTTAAATCAGATATCTCAATGTTTTTACTTGGAATCATTGCTTTTCTTTGAACTACCTAATATATGTCAAGCTTCGCCACACATTTTAGAAATGTCCTGTTTTTGAAAGAATGATGCGAGTGTTTTGAGTAGGTCGCAAAATAGGAGCAAAAAGCTCACTTCTAGAGTATGTAGATAATTTTCAGGTTTCTGAGGCTTGTGTGTGTGTGTGTGTGTGTGTATGCAGGTGTGCACACAAAACAAGTGTGTTTTCCCCTTCTGCATGTGAAAAGAAGGTCTTAATAGTCCCTAGTTTGTAGTTCCTAGGTCCTATTTCGTTTAGGTAATTGGCCTTATGAGAATGTTTAATAGATGAAATGCTTTGTTCTGAATTGGTATATATTTTATATAAAATTCCTGTAAGAATAGTTGTTTGGGATTTAAATTTGTATTTTACATATTGGTTATATGAGTATGAAAATTGATTAAATGCGATATAAAAATACGTTTTGAACTATTAATAATGGTTTCTTAATAAAACCAATCATATCTTACTAAAACAATTTTTTTTTTAAATCACAACTTTTTTGTTTGGCATTTTCCTAGAATTTATGTTGAGTAGGCCCAAAAGCAAGAGTTTTTTTTTTTTTTTTTGAGACTGAGTTTTGCTCTTGTTGCCCAGGCTGGAGTGCAATGGCACGATCTCGGCTCACTGCAACCTCCGCCTCCTGGGTTCAAGCGATTCTCCTGTCTCAGCCTCCCTAGTAGCTGGGATGCAGGCATGTGCCACCATGCCTGGCGAATTTTGTATTTTTGGTAGAGACAGGATTTCTCCATGTTGGTCAGGTTGGTCTCAAACTCCTGACCTCAGGTGATCTGCCCACCTCAGCCTCCCAAGGTGCTGGGATTACAGGTGTGAGCCACCACGCCCAGCTCTTTCAGAGTGATGGAAGGGGTAGATACAGGGTGTAACCAAATCATTATAATTTATAGGACTATATTTAAAGCAAAATATATTAATTTTAATGTGTACTGACCAGGGTTTGCTAAATTAGTATTTTCAACTGCTTAGGTAAAAAATTATTTTTAAAAAATGAATTTATGAAATGGGTATTCACATTATTTTGTATCCTATAAAAATGTGTTATTCTAAGCTTCCTAGAATTTGTAATGACATCAAAGTAGTTTTATTTACTTAGCATAGGCAAGTGACATATGAATATGCCTATATGTATATAACTTCATAAAAATTGGGTTGAGTACGTAAAATTCTTAAGTAGCTATTTTTAAGAATAGCTTAAAACTTCATGATCAGATAATGTGTGAATTTTAAACTTCATGATCAGATAGCATTTGTAAATTGTGCATGTATCTGTGTACACATGTGTATGCCAAAGAGAGTTCAGACTTTGCAGTATTAATTATAGAAAGATACTAAGTTCCAAAGGAAAGTGCAGGAGGAATTTTATGTGAAGGTTAGACTTGGAGCAACCTTAGCCATTTGGAAAAACACATAGATGGTCCATGAGCTACTGAAATTATTGTCACAAGTCTGATGCACTTAATTTGGCACACAGTACCAGAAAACATAAATTTTGATCCCTGGCAATGTTACTTAACTAGGTTGTAATCTCAGATAAGTCACTCAACTGCTGTCAGTCTCACTTTCACATTTATAAACTGGCGATAGTGATGCCTATTTCATAGGGTTGTCCAGATAATTAAATGATGTCTTTAAATCTGGGCACTCAATAAATAAATGCCACTTTCCCTTTTCTCACTTTCTGTATAAGCCTTTATGTCATGATTTAAGAGGTTTTTAACTTTTAGCCAGCATTTAAAAATTATATTTAAATTATCAGTTTGTCAGTGGTGATGTAACCGTCAAATTAGAAGGGGCTTTGTGGGCAAACACATCAAAAGCAGAAGTGACAAATGATAGCAAGGAAGTTGATGGAAAAGTGTCTGTTTTTCTCTTAATAATTGATATTCATTGTTCAGTAACTATTTTGGGGTCAATGAACCCACTCTTTTAGGGTTCAAAAAAGTGAAATGTCTTTAATAAAAAAGTTTGTAATTACTATAAAGTTGTAATATAAAATATAGTTTAGAAAGATTTCCTCTCAGAGTTTAACTTAACTGTAAAATGTAGTCATCTTTAGCACTTCTTTCAGAAGCAATAAGATACCTAATATTTGATCTATTTGATAGAGTTTATATTATATTGATGGGCAAAAGAACTCTTTCAGAACCTTAAGAGTTTATTAGAAGACTAATTGTGCAATGAAAATTGATAGTTGGTCATTATATTAAACTTTCTTAAAGTTTAATAACTCACTTTTTTGAATTCCGCAATAGTGGGTTCAATGACTCCAAAAATTTGCCCATCAGTATAATACAAATCCTGTCATTTTCCAAAGTGAATAAACTATTGATGCAGTTGAAATGCCATGTAGGATATTTGTACCCTTTTCCTTGACACAGGTATTAACAATTTTCCAAAGTCTTTTCTAAAATAGTTTATATTTGGTTTATAAAACACTTTCCAGTGAGAAACTGAAAGCCTTTATATGGTCCTTAAAAGTAGAGGCATTGCCAGTATAATGATTATTCAGAATAATACTTTTCCATTTGGGGTTTTATTTTGAAAATGATTCATGGTTATTTGTTTAAAAGCAAAAAAAAAGGAAAATATGCTGTTTAGAAAATATTTTACATGTATTATCCAGAAAGTAATTTTCAAATCATAATAGTATTTTGAGATATCAAAATTCTAAAGTATTACTAATTGATAACGTTTTTTAGTGATCTTTAAGAAAACAGTTGATTCCATATACTAGGCAAAGGGATTTAATATGTAAAATAAACTAGATTCTTCTTGCTTTCACCTTCACTATAAATGAATACCATTTATGGTTCAGAATTGTTTTACCTGTTCTTAATTTTAGTAAGAAGAAAACATTAAATCAAATTTAAGCATTAATAATAAAGCTTGTCTGAATGATATTTTTAAAAATTTAAGTTTGTATTTTTACTTTTTTGTACCAGAATATCCCGATTAGTATGTAAACTTTAGCAATTTGTCATAATATTTTAGTATCTTAATATTTAATATGACAATTTAAAATTGTCATAATATTTAATACATTAAACTAATTAGAACACAGATGCTTTGGGGAATTTATAAACTTGTATTTGTGCAAATAGTTGTGTAATTATACCTGTTAATTAAAACTATTTCTTCATGAAATACATTTCATTTATTGATGGTGGATTTTTTCTGCTTAAAATTGGATCAAAATAACTAAAAGGAAAAATAGAAGATACTAAAGATATTGTGATTGCTTTATAAATTCCACTGAATGTTGTTGTTTCATCTATGAAGCCACAGAATGATAATGGCTATAAGCATCTGAATCTATAGTTTATTGTAAAATATTAACCCTCATCTTTTTTAGCAAATTCAGAACTATTACTGTTCCTTCAGTGCAGAATAACAGAACTTTTCAAGTATATTAGACCAGTTTCAAGAGTATCACATGACGACTGTACTTTTAAACCTTATTCATTAACCTTTTAGCCTTTTACACCATTATCTATATTACCAGCAAAATTAACTTTGTAGACTATTTTAATTTTGTGATGATATTATGGAATATACTTTGATTCTAAGATTTTAAAATCCTGTATATCTATCTGTATCAATTAAAATTCTTGAAAAGAATTTTAATTCTTAATTACTGTCTTTATTCACCAACATAATTCTTTTGTGAAGGCAGGAGGTAAGTTTCTTATATTGGATAATCAAGCTTTGTTCTAATCTAAAGAAAACCAGTCATTTGAAAATGTAATTAAAAACATTTTAGGGATGACTATGTATTTACAAAGTAGTTCTACATAACCATTTCATTAGATTTTATTTATAGGTAATTAATAATTACAAAATTAATGTGTATATTTATTTTGTATTTTGTGTCCTGAGACCCACATTTTCATGTGAACTTTAGAAACATAAATGATTTTTTAAAAATTCCATTGAAAAGTTGATTCTGCATTTTGTGGAACAATAACGTTCATTTTACAATGAATTTATTCTGATTCCTATTTTGAAATAACTGGATAAATGAACTTTGCATAGAGCAAAGTTCTTCTATATTTTTACTTATAGGGACCCCTATATAAAAACAAGTTCACCCCTACATGATAATGTGTATAGTTTTGTCATAATTTCACAGTACTGTTTATATACTTACCATAAATTTACCACAGACTGATGGATGTAATATACCAGTGCATGAGAATTTAAAGAACCTTAGTGATAACTTCACAGTTTTATAAGCTGGGACTTATTAGTATAGTAGTGGTTTAAATACGTCGAGAGGGCCGGGTGTGGTGGGTTCTTGCCTGTAATTCTACTACTTTGGAGGTTGAGGTGGGAGGATTGCTTGAGGCCAGGAATTCGAGACTAGCCGGGGCAATACAGACCTTGTGTCTACAAAAAATTAAAAAAATAAAATTAACCAAGTGTGGCGTGCCTGTAGTCGTGGCTACTCCAGAGGCTGAGCCTTGGAGGCAGAGGTTGCAGTGAGCCAAGATCATGCCACTGTATCACAGCCTGGGTGAAACAGCAAGGCTCTGTCTCAAAAACAAACATGCGCTGAGAGGCTGGGTGTGGTGGCTCATGCCTGTAATCCAGCACTTTGGGAGGATTGCTTGAGTCCAGGAGTTTGAGACCAGCCTGGACAACATAGAGCTTGTCTCTACAAAAAATAAAAAATTAGCTGAACGTGGTGGCCTGTGCCTGTAGTGCCAGCAACTTGGGAGGCTGAGATTGGAGGATCGCTTGAACCTGAGAGATTGAGGCCACGGTGAGCCATGATCATGCCACTGCACCCTAGCTTGGGTGAAAGAGTGAGACCCTGTCTCAAAACATAAAATAAAACAAAAATAAAAACAGAGAGTATGTAAAATTGCAGATTCCTAAGTTACTACTCAGATAACTTGATTCATTAGGTCTGTGGTAGGGTCCAGGTAACTACATTTTATACAGAAATCCTAGCAGTTATGATGCAGATGGTTGAGGTATAAAGTCTGTTTCTAATTCAGACTTAAATACTTATACTTTTGGTCTTAATTTTCAGGAATGAGGGCCCTTGGATATTGACATGCTGTCGTCATCACTCTGAGTCAGTCTCTTCCATTTGTACTTTCTCACCCCTTCTTTTCTCTGTCCTCAGTGCTTTATACACTGGAATTTGGGAAATGGAGAAGAGTGGGGGAGTCCAGGAGGATTCTGATACAAGGCATAATTACTGGTTTTATAGTTATTCCATAAATGCATTCAGGGCCTGAATAAATAGGTAACCACATGTAATCTCACTCAGTGAATCTGAATCCTCTCGTTAAGGTTTGATTGCAGCCTCCCACCACAATAAGTTAGGGACCCTTCGTTATATAAATTATTGTTCAACCTTTTGCAGAAAGATGTTGTGGGACTGGCTTCTCTTTAATAGGTGTTTTGACAACAAAATAATAAAAAGTTTTTAGTAAAATGAGCATTTGTTACTGATTTCCTACATTAAGTATACAGTTAGTACCTTGAAAAATAATACCCAAAATAAATTTTCATTGTTAACCAACGCAGTGTTGGATTTGAAAAGAGCACTTAAGTTTAGGAAGTTTTGTTTGTTCATAAAACAATTGTCAGATGTATTTAGTAACTCAGTATTAGTGCCTCCATAAAATGTGTGATAGTGTTTCAAAAAAATTTTAAGTAAAAATTTAAACAATCCAAAGTTTGATATAGATACTGCAGAATTCATGTTTACTGTAAAGGCTGGTAATTGTACCTATTGTCATAAAGGTTTTGAAAGAATTAGTTGCCCATAGGAGTAGTTATATTTAGAATATTGTAGACTCTAGGGCCTTGTTTATTCAAGAGTGTACTTCTTGGACAGCAGTATCAGTATCACTTGGGGGCTAGTTGAAGTGCGGAATGTCAGGATCCTCCCCAAACTCATTCCATCAGAGTCTACATTTTAACAAATCCCCAGGTAACTGAAATGTACATTCAATGTAAACAGCACTGTTAGAAGAGATGCTGCTTGAACTTGGGGCTTTTTGCTTCACTCCAAAATTGAAAGTCGTTTTTAGGGAATTCCAGTTCTACTTGGGTTCTGCCTCCCCTACACTGCAGTCCCTTAAAACTCAGTTGAAACCAGTACAGCTTACCATGGAGTTCTTGGAATATAGGTCAGTCTAAACATGATTTGGATTTTTTCAAATGGCTGTGGACCAAAGGTCTGCTGGTAGAAATGCTTGAAATGTCTGGAAAGGAGGTAGAATGAGTCTCAAATAGAATTTTGATTGCCAAGAATCGGAGGCTAGAGAGACATCCTACAAAAATCAGGAAGTTCTCAACTAGTATGTGTCTACTATGTGGAGAGATTTTTGTTTGTTTTAGAGACAGGGTCTCTCTGTCATCGAGGCTGGAATGCAGTGGTACAATTTTGGCTCACTGCAGCCTCAATTTTTAGCAATATTTTTGAGTTTTTAAAGTAATGTGTTTGTTATTGACTGTTATAGAATATTGTGAAGTTAACATTCTGTAAAGATCGGGAGAGATCCAAATTTCATTACATGCTTGCTGAAAAAAAATCAAAAGACCATCTCTCTGTGTTGCTCAGGCTGGTTTCAAGAAATCCTCCTGCCTTGGTCTTCCAGATTATAGGTGTGAGCCCCCATCCCTGACCTATATGGAGAGTTTAAGAGCAGGGAAAAGATAATCATTACTAGGGAGTCAGGATATATCAACTCAAATACACTGGGCCTCCAGCTCTTTCTCTTCCCAATTGTTCTTTCCTAGGTATTCACTCCCTTGCTTCCTTCAAGTCTTTTCTTACCTAGTGACTATTAGAATTACTCTACTACTAAAACCTCTACCCATTCCCTGAATTCCTGTTACCCTGCACTACATTTTTCTCTATAGCTTTTAACACACCATATACATTTCTTATTATGTCTATTGCCTATTATTTGTTTTTCCACACCAGCATATAATCTGCATAAGGTCAGGGGTCTTTGTTTTGTTTGACATTACATGCCAATTGTCTAGAATAGTGCCTGGCACATTGGCACACAGTAGATACTCAAATTTACTTGTTGGGTCAGTCAGTAAACTCTGTTTTTATGTAAGTCTTTGTGAGTGTGTGGAGGGGCATGTGTGTTTGTGTGTGCGTGTGTGTGTGTGTGTGTGAGAGAGAGAGAGAGAGAATGGTTTGATAATACAAAGTAGTATGAAAAATGAACAAAAAAGTAAAATATAGTGAATTTTTATTGCTATTGAGAAGCAAGATTTACCTACTTTATGGATGAATGACCATTTGCACGATTTTTTCTAAATTTATTTTTGGAGACAGTCTGTCAAATATGTCTCTTTTTATTTAGCTGGGTTTGAGTTCAGGCCCAATATATTAAAGTTGAGGACAAGTAGTATTTAAATGAACCAGAGTAAGTTTATTATTAGGTTAATTGTATTTAGTGAAACCTATCATGGATTATATTGTTAAACTTGCTTTTGCAGCAATAAATATGTATTAAATTCAGGACTACTCCCTAATACTTAGAATGATAGATTCTGAACCTAATATTTTTCAAAAAGGCTGGTGCTTTAATTTTCACTTTTATTTATGTTGTATATCACTTTTTAATTTAAAGATCATTTTTATTTCATTTTTTATTTCGTTTCATCTTATTTTTGCAGATAGGCTCGAGGAGAGAGCATCCTCAGATAAGAATGTAGACTCACTTTCTGCTCCACATAACCATCCTCCAGAAGATCCTTTTGGTTCTGTTCCTTTCATTTCTCATTCAGGCAAGTTACACATGTAACATCATCACTATCGCAAATAAAACACACCAGAACAACAGCAAAATTTTATAAAGTGAAAGTAAGACTCTGATGTTAGCTACAGAAAGTAGAAAATATTTTAACCTTTAGCTATCCTACTCTCCTTAATGATGTTCTTTGCATTGAGTTATTATTCAGTTGTATCTTTGCCAACATAGAAAAATGCTGATTTATGTAATAGAAACATAACTGCTTCTTTTCATCTTCATTATTGGATACTATTGAAAAAAATATTTAAAGATATTTTTATACTTGGCTTTTGCTTAAAAATTTGATATTTTCCTAGTTTGTACATGCTCTCTTGTAGATGCATCTTAAAAGTCTTAATAATTTTGTATTTGTCACAATCACTTTGTTTTAGCTACTCTTTTCTTCTTATATCCCTGCTTTTGATTCAATCCAGAATTTAAATATTGATGTTTTTCACTGTTAAAAGTTTTCAGTAATAATTTCAAATTACCCAGTTAACACTTGGAAGATACTAGGATGGAACAGGATCGTGCATTGGCATAAATGAATTTTCATGTATGTATGGTTATAGTGGAAAAAAGAGTTTTAATCTGGGCACAGGGAAATATGTTGGAAGAAATAATGCTTTATTAGAAATTAAAAGTTTAATATATTCATGGTAACTGTCAGCCATGTTCTTCAGTTCTGTTCCTTTTATTTCTCACTCAGGCAAGTTACATATGTAACACCATTTAAAAACTACAGGAATAACAACAAAAGAAAACTTACAAATGTAAAGCCAAAATAAGAATTGAATGTTTAGGATTTCTGCTGAGTACATTGAACAACTTTTCAACATTCAGACTTGTTTGGTTATCTAGGATATACAGGATAGTAAACAAGATTGTTTTTCATTGCTTTCACACTCCATATTTTTCTCTTTGACATGTATTAAAAACAGTTCCCATTCTTGCTATTTTCTGCTTACTGCTTTCAAGTTTTCTTTTTCATAAATGACATAATTAACTGGAGAACATAGCTTACTGTGTCTGTTTACTTATTCTGCATAAATGTGTTCCCTTATACCCCCAATACCCTGGGTCATGGACTTACTACTTTTTAAAATTATAACAACTCAAAATAGTCTTTGTAAGTTCTCAAGAACATAGTATTCAGTGACTTGAGATACTGATCTATGTGTGGCAGAAAGCAGTTTCAGTACTAGCTGTTTTACATCCTCTGGAAGGAATTACATTATCCTTTTCAGGTTTGCATGGACCTATACAACTACTTGCTCTTTAATAGCATATGAGAGAACCCTGGGGAAATGAATAGTAGAGTTAGGAGAACTGAAGTAAATGTCAATGATTGGTCTTTTCTCTGGACACCCTTATTTTGAGTTGGCTTAAAGATTTTGTGCTTCGCAACATGTTCACATATTTAAGCTTGATTGCTGCTATTTAACTATTTACTATGGGTATTTATATTAGATTTTACGCTTATTGAGGGTGGGAAATATGAATTGTCTATCTTTGAATCCTGCCCAGTATCCAACCCAGTAGGTACCTAATACTGTTCATTGAATGTACAAACAAAGTTATGACTATCTGTAAAAATTCATATTCCTTAGATTTAGGACAGTGACCTTAAAAAATGCCCATTAATATAAATGCTACCTTTTAAAGAAATCTTTTTAAACAGTGTGAACATAAACATTGGAATGATTTGGTTACAAAAAAATTTAAGTATATAGACTGGAATAAAGGAGAGTATGGTCATAGGAGAAATGCATCTCTAGAGAAAGAAGAAAAAGTGATCACCTTGCAAAATTAGCACTGTTAATTTAATATATATCAGATCTAAAATATATAATTAAGTTAAAAAATCTAATATGTTGCTACTTATAAAGCTTTGAAATACTTTGTCTGTATAATTTTTAGGTAAAGTATTTGGGGGCATTCATTTTTCTTTAATAGCAGAATAATTGAGCCTACTGAAACAAAAATTAACCTCCCTATAAGCTTTAGGAAAAAGTTGGAAAAAGGAGTTCTATCCAGTGAAAATACATTCTACTTGCGTTGTGAGACTGAAAAAGCATCTGGAGATTTCTAGGACTAGTACTTAAGAAAGGCAAAAAACTACTCCCAAGTATATGTGTATATATACAATACAGAATGATAAGTATATGTGATAAACCATCTTATTTGAATTTGAGGGTTGACAATTACTAAACAATTTAATTTTTAGTAAACCATATAGAGAATGCTACTTGAGAATAAAATGAATTTAATTATGCTGCAGAATGCTTATAAGAACTTAAGTTTTAAGTCTAATGCTAATGTTCATGTAAGAAGAACCACTGTCCTGAATCTAGTGTTCCTTACACTGGTTTTATTAGGAATTGTGCTCTTTTTATTTTAAAAGAAAAAAGTTTTTGTGAAAACTTTTAATCTCATCTTTGATACTGTAATAGATTAGTTTATACTTTTTTTCTGCAGTTTATCATAATCTTACAAAGTAATTTGTAAATTGAAACTTTATTAAAGTATATATATAGTTTAAAAAGTCAGATTTAACAAGGTTTGAAAAAAAAAAAAATCACTTCCCTCCCTGCTCCCTGCCAGTCCCCTTCCTCTACTTAACTCTTTAGAAGTAATTTTTCACTTCTGGCATTTTAATATATCACGCTAATTATGCTATTTCTTACCTCTGCACTTTTAAAAACAGTATCTGTGAACTTTCTGTTATGGAAAATGAGATTTTTTTGTTTTGATTTAGATATTTTATAGTTTGTCCACCTCACACATACACAACCATGCGCGCGCGCGCACACACAAACACACACATGTGTTCTTTCCTTACATCCTTCCAGCATGTTTTGGACACAGTTTTTGGTTGAATCAGTGTTCAGTGTCTACATTTTTTTAATATGTAAATATTTGTCACCACTGAGGTTTACTATCCCATGATCACATTTCCTGTCCTTGTTTTTCCTGGAGTTAATTACTGTGTTTATAATTACTGTGTTTTTTGTTTGCTTAGTTTTTTATGTACCCTATCATTGATTAATCTCTGTTTAGAAGTGTAAATTTCCTCCCAGTTTAAGGTGACTGGCATTTTCATTCTTCATTTTATCTCTCATAGAGCTCTGCAATCAGAATTGGTTGCTTTCTGGAGCTGCCACACACTTATAATTCTAGTATTTTCCCCACCAATCTTTATGGAAATTCCTGGATCTCTTCTCGTCCTTTTTCTTGGTTTGTTAGTAAAGCAACTCCTCTAGTTGTTGCTAGAGAAAATATGCATGAGAGGAAGTTTTAAGCTTTGCTGCCTGGGCTGGGTGTGGTGGCTTATGCCTGTAATCCCAGCATTTTGGGAGGCTGAAGTGGGAGGATTGCTTGCTTGAGGCCAAGAGTTTAAGACCAGTCTGTGTGACCTAGTAAGACCCTGTCTCTACAAAAATAAATAAAAAAGAAACTTTGCTGACTAAAAGTTTGTATTTTCCCTAAACTGATACCTGATTGATAATTTGGCAGGGCAAATAATTTTAGGTTAGATACGATTTTCCCTGTGAGTTTTAAGAGGCACTCCTTCATGGTATTGTAGCTTCTCATATTTCTGTTGAGAAAGCTGATATTACTGTCTTTTCTGATATTTTATGTGTGAACTGTGGTGGGTTTCTTCTTCTTCCTCTTTTTCTTATTCCTGCCTCCCCTTCCTCCTTTCTGGCCCCACCATGAACATTTTTAGCATGTGTATTAACTTGTTCTGAATATTCAAGATGTTGTACCTTTTATTCATTGTGCTGGGTACCTTACAGGCCTTATTCAGTCTGGAAACTTAAATTTTCTTGCTTTATATGTTTTGGTAATTTTCTTTCTTCCTCTTTCTATATGTTCTTCTTTTAAAATCAGTCCTCTTACTTACAAAAGGATATTGTGCCTTTTGGATTGAACCTCTAATTTAAATTTTGTTCCCCTCTGTTTTCTAGCGCTTCGTCTTTTATATTTGCATCTTAGAAATTTCCTTGGCTTTATATTACAGACATTATTTCTAATTGCAAATAACGTATTATTGAATGCAATGTATTTTAATTTGTCTTAGGATACTTTGGTTTTGCACATTTTCCACACGTTTTCTTCACTTTTCTTTATCTTTCACTCTAAGAGTTTCAGCAAATTATTGTAAATTATTTTCTTCCCAGAGAAGGTAGCCTTAAACTGAGACCTGAAGGATGTAAAGAAGTTTGCTTATTAGATACAGTGTTTTCCAGGCTTGAGAAATCCTTTAGTTTGATACAGATTACTGAGTCTAAAATGTGATGGAGAAGTGGGGGAGGATGAGAATAGTGGCAAATGCCAAACCAACCTTAAATTTCTTGGAAACACCCTAGTTGACCACGATTTCTTTTATAAAAAATATATTGCTGTTTTCAGTCTTTAAAAGGATTTTTTATTCATGAAGGATATTGAACTTTGGTTTTCTTTTTTAGACTTTTGTTTCAGAGTTATGTTGGTCTCATAAAATGAGTTGAGAAATGTTACCTCTACTTTCTGTAAGAGTTAGTGTATGATGTGTATTTTTTTCCTAAATATTTAGAATTCACCTGTGAAGCAAACTGGGCTTCAATTTACCTTTGTGAAAAGGTTTTTAATTACATATTTAATATCTTTAATAGTTATAGGGCCGTTTAGATGTTCAGTTTTCTTACACTGTAAATTTTGAAATTTATATTTTTAAAGAAATTTGTACATTTCATCTGAGATACAGGGTTTTATTGACATGAAGTTTTTAATAATGTTCCAGTATCATCATTTCAAAATGTGGAGGATCTATTTTGATATTCCTTTTTTTATACCTAATAGTAATAATTTGTCTTTTCCCCTTTTTATCAAACTTGCTAAGGCATTAATCTCTTTAAGGAACCAACTTTTGACTTTATCTGGTCTTTATTTATTGACATATGCTAAAATTTTTATGTTTTAAGAGATACTGCAGTGAATATTTTGCAATAAAGAGGCACACACAGTGTTTTGTTTTTTGTTTCCCAGTGCATACGAAAGTTACATTTATGCTATACTGTAGTCTGTTAAGTATGCAATAATATTATGTCTAAAAAGTATATATACCATAATTTAAAAATAACTTATTGATAAAAAATGCTAACGATCATCTGAACCTTCAGCTGGTTGTAATCTTTTTGCTGGTGGCGGGTCTTGCCTCAGTATGGAAGGCTGCTGACAGATTAGGGTGGTGGTTGCTGAAAGAAGGGGTGGCTATGGTAACTTTTTAAAATAAGACAATGATTTAAGTTTGCCAAGTCAGTGGACTCTTCCGTTCATGAAAGACTTCTCTGTGCATGCAGTGCTGTTTGATAACAGTTTTTATGCACAGTAGAACTTCTTCCAAAATTGGAGTTAGTTCCCTCAAACCATACCATTGCTTTATGAATTATGTTTATATAATATTCTAAATTCTTTTGAATCATTTCAGCAGTGTTCACAGCATCTTCACCAGGAACAGATTCCATCTCAAGAAACCACTTCTTTGCTCAAGGATAAGCAACTCCTCATCTGTTCCAGTATGATTACGAGACTGCAACAATTTAGTCACATTTTTAGTTTCCATTTCTAGTTCTCTTGCTCTTTCCATGACATCTGCAGTTACTTCTTTCAGTGAAATCTTAAACCCTTCAGAGTCATCCATGAGGGTTGCAGTCAACTTCCAGAGTCCTGTTAATGTTGATATTTTGACCTGTTCTCATGAATCACAAATATTTTTAATGAAATCTAGAATGGTGAATTCTTTTCAGGTTTTCAGTTTTACTTTGCACAGATTCATGAGAGGATTCACTATCTATGACAGTTATAACCTTATGAAATGTATTTCTTAAATAATAAGACTTATCAAAATGGGTCCTGCTTTGTCTTCCAGGCTGGAATGCAGTGGCATGATCATAACTCACTGTGGCCTCGAACTCCTGGGCCCCAGTGATCCTCCTGCCTCAGCCTCCTGTGTAGCTGGGACTATAGGCATGTACTAAGACACCTGGGAAATTCTTTAAAGTTTTTCTTAGTGTTCGGGTCTCAGTATGTTGCCCAGGTTGGTCTTGAACTCCTGGCCTCAAGCAGTCCTCTCACCTCAGCCTCCAGAGTAGCTGGGATTATAGGTGTGAGCTACCACATCCAGCTAATAAGACTTGAAAGCCACAATTACTCCTTGATCCATGGGCTGCAGATTGGATGTTATTTTAGCAGGCATGAAAACAACAGTAATCTTCTGTACTTCTCCATCAGAGCTCTTGGGTGACAGGTGTATTGTCAATGAGCAGGAATATTTTGAAAGGAATCTTTTTTTCTGAGTGGGTTTTTTTGAGTGGGTTTCAGATATTTAGTAAACTATGCTGGAAACAGATGTGATGTCATCCAGGCTTTGTTGTTTCATTTATAGAGCACAAACAGAGTAGTTTTAGCATAGTTCTTAAGGGCCTACGAGTTTTGGAATAGCAAGTAAGCATTGGTTTCAGCTTAAAGTCACCAATTGCACCAGCTCCTAACAAGAGAGTCGGTATGTCCTTTGAATCTTTGAAGCCAGACATTGACTTACTTTAGCTCTGAAAGTCCTGGATGGCTTCTTCCAATAGAAGGCTGTTTTGCCTCTACTGAAAATCTGTTGTTTAGTGTAGCCACCTTCATCAATGGTCTTAGTGAAATCTTCTGGATAACTTGTTATACTTCCTGCGTTATCTTGTACGTATATGTTCTGGAGATGGCTTCTTTCCTTACAGCTCATGAACCAACCTCTGCTAGCTTCAAACTTTTCTTCTACAGGTTTCTCAGTTCACTCAGCCTTCATAGGATTGAAGAGAGTTAGAGCCTTACTCTGGATTAAGGCTTTGGCTTAAGGGAATGCAGTGGTTGGTTTGATCTTCTGTCCAGACCATTAAAATTTTCTCCATATCAGCAATAAGGGTGTTTTGCTTTCTTATCGTTCATCACTGATGACTGGAGTATCACTTTTTTCCTTCAAGAATTTTTCCTCGGCTAATGGTGCAAGAGGCCTAGCTTTTGGCCTATCTCAGCTTTCAGCATGCTTTCCTCTCTAAGCTTAGTCATTTCTAACTCTTGATTTAAAGTGACAAATGCATCTCTTCCTTTCACCTGAACACTTAGAAGCCATTTTGGGGTTATTAATTGGCCTAATTTCAGTATTGTTGTGTCTCAAGGAATAGGGAGACCCAAGGAAAGGGGGAGAGATGTGGAACGACTGATCGGTGGACCAGTCAGAACACATATAAACATTTATCAGTTAAGTTTGCTGTCTTATATGGGCTCAGTTTGTGGAGCCCGAAACAATTACAGTAGTAACATCAAAAGATCACTGATCACAGATCACCATAACAGATAAAATAATAATGAAAAAGTTTAAAATATTTTAAGAATTAGCAGAACGTGACATGGAGACACCAAGTGATCACATGCTCTTGGAAAAACGGCAGTGATAGACTTGTTCAACATAGGCTTGCTACAGAGTTTTAATTTTTTTAAAAAGGCAATTTTGGAAGTGCAGTGAAGTCTGCCACAATATAAAAACATACACCTGTATTTAATTTTACACTGATCTTTTTAAAGCATAAGGTTTAAGGTACAGATGTCTCTTCAAACACTGTTTAGCTGCATTTCACACATTTTGATGTGCTGAATTTGCCACATAGTTTATAATTTTTCTGATTTCTCACAAATTTCAGAAAGTGTTTTGATTAAAGGTTGAAATCCCAGAGGGTTTAGGATAAATTTTTAAAAAATAATTGACATTGAGGATTCCCTTGGAGTAAATGATACTAGAAGAAATAAAAGAACTGACACTTAAAAAAAGAGGTAACGAAATAAAAGTTGAAAGTGAGACTTGGGGAAAAAATAAGAAGATGGATCTGTAGATTTATTAATGAAAGTTGGGATGTAGATGGGAATTTAGCTCATATCTATTGTTAAAGAATAAAAACCATCAGAACATTTTATGGAGCAAAAGGACTATAATATCATAGCCAGTTGTACTCTACTCTAATTTTTATATGAACACAGTTTTTATTGTTGTTTTTGAAACAGCATCTTGCTTTTTTGCCCAGGCTGGAGTGCAGTGGCATGATCACGGTTCACTGCAACCTTGAACTCCTGAGCTCAAGCAGTCCTCCCACCTTAGCCTTCTAAGTAGCCTGGACTACAAGCACAAGCTACCATGCTCACCTAATTTTTTAATTTTTAGTAGAGATGAGGTCTTGCTTTGTTGAACAGGGTGATGTTGAATTCCTGGGTTCAAGCAATCCTACTGCCTTGGCCTCCCACAATGCTGGTATTACAGGCGTGAGCCATTCTGCCAAATCCAAATACAGTGTTTAATTAATTGAAACATAGGGTGCTTTTAATTTTCTTTCCTTACCTTTATGAATCTATAACCTAACTTTTTTGCAGCCAAGATTATAAATGACATTCATTTTTCTCACAACTAATAATCCTAGTGTCACTACCAGAGATTGAATATTGGGCTTGGTGAGCCAATGATCAAACTATCAAATTTGGCAGTTTTTTATACAATGCCTATATTATGATAAAATACTCAAAGCGTGTGTATTGAAAAAGTAGGGATCAGAAATAACATTTAATTGTACTTATATTTAAAAATTATATGAGTAAATTCTTGAAGTTAAAATTATCTGGGTTCAGTTTAAGGTCTATTGTTAGCGTTTGACCCAGGCAAATCACCTACTTGCTGTGTATATCAGTTTCCTCATCTATAAAACAGGGGTAATATTCCATAACATGTGACTCATAGGGTTTTTAGTGATTAATAAGAAAAATATTGGTGAAGCACAAAAAATGCCTGGCACATAGTTTTTCAGGAAATGTTAGATTTTGTCATGATTATTATATATGGTGAATGCAGTGCAGTGAGATCTCAACTATCAGACTAATATGTCCACTTGATTTTTACAAATGATTTACCTTTTTAATTTTATGGGAATTTCTAGAAGCTGTTAAATTTTTAATGTTTAAACTTTTTTATCACAGTGTTTCTTTGCTACTGCTTTTGCAAATCCATCAAGAAGAGTTTGTAGTATTTTAAATAATTCTTTATTGAATATCCTTACACATGAACATTTGACACATGACATTATTCCTAGAGGAGGACTAATGGCCAACAGAATGTACATTTACAGAATGGATTTATTGCTAGATGGGCCTACAGAATGAATACACTGATTTATGCTCACACTGGAAGTTTTAAAAAAATTCTCATTTACTTGGGAAGCTTAATCTTAGAGTTTTGATAGTTTCCTCTGTTGAAATACATTGCTTGGGGGAAAATGTACAATGGAGCTGGTAAGTAAATACACTTTAGTATGATTATATATATATAGAGATATATATATATACTGCTTAAAAAAAAACTTTTACCAATTTATGCCATCAGCAATATCTTATGCTAATTTTACTCCATATTTTAAGAGCAGCTTACGAATAAAATGTTTTTTGATTTTTTTTTTTTTAAGCCTTATTTCTGGGAACTTACCTTAAGAAAATAACATAACATCTTGGGGAAAAGTGCAGCTACAGAAATGTTCAGTACAGCATTAGTTGTAGAAACAAAATTTAAAGCACTCTAAATATACAGTATTGGGTGAAATATTAAATTATGGCTTATTTAGTAACTAAAATTTAATGCTGTTTTTAAAATGATGGAAGTGAAGATTATGTAGCAATGTACAAATGTGTCTATGCTATAATTGAATTAAAAATTTATGAAAAATTAACTATATCATAAAACTTTGAATAATGTGGGAAAAACACAATCTCATTACATGAATACAGCTATTTGAATTTTGAAACATTTACTTCATTTTCCTTGTAGGTCTATTATTTATACTTGTTAAGTATAGTGTATGTAAAACTTTTTGATCCTTTTTCTTGCTGCTACTGTGTTTTCATAGCATTTTTTATAGCGCTAAGTATCCTGCCGTGTACAGATAATTTCTGTTTTAATTTATATTTGCATTGGTGCCTCTTATTTCTTCTACCTTCTAATTTCCCAGCCTTGATTAATATGAGCATAGTCTCAGAAGTTAATTCAGGAACTATTTCTATTACAAGATAGAGTTTTACCTGAAAATCTAAAAGGATTGTTATAAAGATTACAGCCCCTGCCTCTCAAGGACTTCGAGATTGGTTAGGTTGAGAGAGTCGTGAAAACTACATGCAATTAAGATGCAAATGCTACAGTAGATAAATTATTCTGTTGGTGCACAAAGGAGAGAGTTGCTTTATTCTGGTTGAGTTGGGATTGGGAAATGAGGAAAGCTTCATGGAAAAGATGTTACTTATGGTAATCCCTGAGAAATGAATGCATGTGAACTTGTAGGAATGAAGAGGGCATTCAGAGCAGAGAGAACAGTTGTGAGCAAAGTTCTGAGACAATTCAGTATGTTCAGAGAATTGCAGGTATTTGAGGATGGCAGTATTAGGTTTGGTGAAATTCCTCAACGCTCCCAAAGACCCTAGACCCACCCCGTGGGCTTTATTATCTAATAGGATATTAAATTGAGTTTAGGATTGGGAAACATTACATTACATATAGCAAATATTTGTTGGAACATAACATTTACAGATTGTCAGTCCAAATGCTGGGCCATTTTATAAGCTACAATGAGGTATTGTTTATTTTAGATTCTAGTATATGATTCTTGAAGAACTTCAGGATGTTAGCAATAATAGTTATGATATATTGAATTAAACTGGAGAGGTTGGCAGGGGCTATCATGTTGTGGAGACAATGGAGGCAATAGTTAGAAATGGAAGGACTTTAAACAGGAAAGGAATATGATTAGATACACAGTCTAGAAAGATGAGATACACAGTCTAGAAAGATTATCTAATCATATTCCTTTCCTGTTTAAAGTCCTTCCATTGGGTGATTGGGTGACAGAGCAAGACTCCATCTCAAAAAAAAAAAAAAAAAAAAAAACCATCTGGAGCAGTGCTCCTCAAAGTGTAGTCTGCAACAACATGACTACAGCAAATGAGAAATAACTTTATATGTATTGAATCACTTGGACAATGTGAATTGGGAATTAATAACAAAAATAAGAAATAAACCTATTGTTTCACTACTTCACAGTGTGAGAAGTAGTGATTAAAAGATTATTGCAGCTGGTGCAGTGGCATGTGCTTGTAGTCCCAGCTACTCGGGAGGCTTAGGCGGGAGGACTGCTTGAGCCCAGTAGTTCTGGACTGCAATGCCCTATGCTGATCCTGTGTCCGCACTAAGTTTGACATCAATATGGTGACCTCCTGGAAGCGAGGGGGCCACCAGGTTGCCTAAGGAAGTCTGAACTGGCTCAGGTTGGAAGTGGAGCAGGTCGAAACTCCTGGGCTGATGAGTAGTGGGATCATGCCTATGAATAGCCACTGCGCTCCAGCCTAGGCAACATAGTGAGAATCCTTCTTTTAAAATAAATCTATTGCAAAAGACTCCACGCTTGAAATGACAGCCTGAGAGAGATGAGAGGGACAGAATATATAGGATTTAGTAACCATACGGGAGGGAGCAGGGGACCTTGAAGGAAAGAGAGGAACCTAAAATGATTAGCAGACTTTTGGCAAATTTGGTGAAGTTCTTTTCTGGAAAGGGAGAATATAGGGTAGGTCAAAAAGAGTTCACATTCACATAGGTTGAGTTTGAGTTGTCTGTAGGGGCATTGGAATCTTTTTAGTAGGAATTTAGACACAAAAGAAGACATCCAGGACAGAAATCTTGGCCACCAGGTTTACCATAAAGTGGTAGTTCATGCCAGTTAGAAGAGACTAGAAGAGGGATGAGAAGAAAATTCAGGTTAATTCTAACAGTGAAGAGGCAAGACAGGGGATTAGGAAAAGATATAGAGGAAGAAGGACCATAGAGACAGGAGAAGTACAGGAGAGCTGAAGAAAGAAAATATATATATATTTTTTCCAAAGGATTGAGCATATCTTTTGAAATGGTCACAGGGGTAAGGTGACTGGGAATAGTCCTTTAGATTTAGCATTTAGTAATTATTTAATCTTGGTAAGAATAATACGGTTGGTATCCTGATTGCAGTGGATTTGAGAAGTGAATGGGAGTTGAATAAGTTGAGCAACGGATTATTCTTTCGAAGAGTCCAGCTTAAGGATTCGAAGAATCCTTAATCTTAATTAAGGATTAAGAGTCTTCCCTTAATCCTTACCTACCTACTGAGAACAGAGAAAGGTAGGTAGGTAAGGATTAAGGGAAGAATTTAGATTTTACATGGGCAAGACAAAATTATGTGATGTGGGGGTGTTTATATATACAGTTGACCCTTGAACAACACGGGTTTGAACTGTATGGATTCCTTTATACACCGATTTTCTTTCGCCTCTGCTATCCCTAAGACAGCAAGGACAACCCCCATTCTTTGCTCCTCAGCCTACTCAGTGTGAAGACGATGAGGATGAGGACCTTTATGATAATCTACTTTAACTTAATTAGTAGTAAATATATCTTATTAACATTTTGTTTTATCTAACTTACTTTAAGAATATAGTGTATAATAATAACATTCAGAGTATGTATTAGTTGACTCTTTATGTTATCAGCAAGGCTTCTGGTTAGCAGTAGGCTATTAGCAGTTAAGTTTTTGAGGAGTTGAAAGTTACACATGGATTTTTGACGGTGGTCGGAGGTTGATGCCTCTAATCCCCTCATTGTTCAGGGCTCAACTGTATATAGAAAGACTGAAAGTGAAAGAAGGAGAAGGATTAAAGAACAGTATTCTGGAGAGAGAAACTCAGTAGCACAGTTGGAAAAATGAGTGTCTAACAAGACATAAAAATTTTTCTCCTTGAGACTGGGAACAGCTGTAAATAGGTTTGTGATAGGAAATTAAGGATAATTCATATATTCACAATCTGGTACAGTCAGCTGGCCTACCTTACTTTGGCCACAAAGAATGATCTTTCTGATTTATTTGTTGCCTTAGTTTATGATATCATTTCCAGACTTTTAGGAAGATTAGCGAATATAACATTTTGGCAGACCATGTCTTAAAATGAATCAAGTCTAGTTTTTTCTCTTCTTAATTTTAAACATTGATTTCTGGGAAAGTTAAATTTATAATGATCCATTTATTCAAGAATCAAATAGTTGTATAAATAATCTGCTGTATGCAGATGTTATATTTTATTCCATAAGTTGATATTTTAATTATCATGAATTATATTTACCTTTTATGTCAGGTTACAAAACTGATGTTAGTAATGTAGTTTATCAGAAAGACCATTGACTTTGGAATTATAAAACCCTGAGTTAAAAATCTTAGTTCTATCACAGATTAACCATTTGATATTGAGTATTGGCAAACTTGTTTTCCTTTTTTGAGATAAGAGTCTTGCTCTGTTGCCCAGGCTGGAGTGCAGTGGCATGATCATAGGCTTACTACAGCCTCAACCTCTTGGGCTCAAGCAATCTTCCTCCCTCAGCCTCCTAAGTAGCTGGGACTATAGGTGTGCACCACAATTCTCAGCTATTTTTTTTTTTTTTTTGTAGAGACTAGGTCTTACTATGTTGCCTAGGCTTGTCTCAAACTCCTGGCCTCAAGCAATCCTCTCACCTCAGCCTCCGAAAGTTCTGGGATTACAGGCAAGAGCCATTGTGCCCAGCCCAAACTTCTTGTAAAATATATCTTAAATTGAAGATAGTACTGGCTACTTGATAAGATAATTGAAAGGATTAAATGAGTGACTATTATGCTAGTGTTCTCTTCTGAATGAAACCATTAAAATATAGAACCTGTTTGTGAGGATTTCCACTACAAGTATCTGTTTAAAATAGTGCCATTCCTATTTTCACTAAAGGATTAACTACCAGTGTTCATTACAGTATACTCATAAAAATCATATTTAAAGCATGGTATTCATTCCCTTTCCTGAAACCCATTCTGTTTCTTCTCCTCAGGGCACTGTTTTACAGTTAGTTTGTATACCAACATAGGATAGGTGGCTCTGTGAATTATACAATGTAGTGTGGACCACCCAATTTTAATAAACACCTACAACTTCTAAAACGTAGTGTTCTTGAAATTCTAAAATTGTATTTGAAGAGTTTTAGTGACATGTAGGCCATATTAATTAGGTCACTGAAGTTTTAAATTTCTTATATTGCGTTTAATTTTTAATTAGGTTTGGTGAACTTCCTCAATGCTCCCAAAGACCCTAGACCCACCTCGTGAGCTTTATTATCTAATAGGAAGTTAAACTGAGTTTAGGATTGGGAAACATTACATTACATATAGCAAATATTTGTTGGAACATAACATTTACAGATTATCAGTCCAAATCCTGGGCCGTTTTTTAAGCTACAATGAGGTATTGTTCATTTTAGATTCTAGTGTATGATTCTTGAAGAACTTCAGGATGTTAGCAATAATAGTTATGATATATTGAATTCCACTCTATACATAGAGTAGAAAATGAGGCTCAGTAAGGTTCAGTGACTTGCTTAAGCTTACACAGTTTGTAAGTAGGAATCTGGCTTTGTCTTATTCTAAACTCTAGTCTGTAAATAGCAAAACAAAGCATTAATCTATTTTAAATAAAAATTTATATTAATACGAGAACATAATGGAAATGTCAGTTTTATGGCATTTTTCATCTGGCTGGGAAATACTGTTCACAACTATTAGGATTCTCTTCTTATACTCAAACGCTGTCATTTGGCCTGCCTTCTGAGAAGCAGTACAAATTTTGATAAAACCTTCTCCTAATCCACTAATCCTTGGGACTAACATGGTAAATTGCTGGGAGATGATGGCAGGCAGTATGCTGCCAATTCAAAGTGAACTTTAAAGTCTTACAGCCCCTCCCTTACACCCTCAATGATGAGACAACAGAAGGCATGTAATTACAATAGAAGTTTCAAGCCATTTATCTTCTGTAATCTGACAGCTAAGAAAAGAACATCAAAACAAAATTTCCTTGACACTGGAAGCTTCTTATATGATTAAAAATGTACCACCTGTTTTATAACTAGAAGAACTGCCCTCTAAAAGGAAACCTGATTCTAGAAGAGTGGTAGTATGCATAGTATGATGCAAACATGCTTCTCTCTTCACATTGGATATTTTCTAAATATTTTGAATTTTTTGGTATAGTTTATAAAGGTTTATTTAAGAATATATTGCAATATTTGTTTAAAATAGTGTGGCATTAACTAGGATCTCATTCTTTTTATGAAGTATTTGTTTAAAAAAATGCTGTAACAAATATATGAAAATGTAGCCTAAGAAATGTTTTAGGCATTGACTACAAATTTTAACTTTTGAGTTTAGAATCCTTATTTGGACTGTGCAAGGCTATGAAGTCTGAAATTTTAACACCAAGGTATTGTATAGCATACAATACCTTGCTGAATGAATTCATTGTCAAATTTTAACACCTTCATAAAAGGCCTAAAATTAGCCTTTTATGAAGGCTTATAAGCACAGAATTGGTAAATTCATGTTCTTACATTTATTTGGTGAATATAAGCTTGTTTTTCAAAATTATCCAATTGTTATTACCTTGGTCACTCATTTTCCAGATCACTAGAGTCAGATTAGCATGTTTCTGAATGCATAAATGTACATAATTATTTCACAAATTTTTAAGTGAATAAGCTTCTTGAAGTCGTCAGGTATTGTCTTACTCATCTTTGTATCCTATACGGTACCCTGCTGAATGAATTCATTATCAAAATACACATTCATAATCTAACACACACTCCTACCCAATATTTAGTGAATATTCACTAAATAAAATGAATTATATTAAGATCAGCCCTGTCACGTAAGTTCTATTATTGGCTCTGTTTTCTGGATGAGAAAACTCAGGCTTATTTGGATGTTTATCTCTCATAAATTTTGTAAAGTTTATTCTTTTGTTCGTTGATAAAGCCTTATAGTATTTATAGAACTTAACCCTACAGAATAAAAAAAATAAATAAATAAAAAATAAAAAAAAAAAAACCTCTATAATACAGGGTACTCATCATACAGGTTAAACAAAAGAGTCTTCATCCTGTTCGTGACTTTTATTTTTCGGGTATGGTTTTTTAATGAGGATACAAAATAAATGCAAGACAAGTCTGTGTTTGTATTTTGTAGTGTGTTGGTGATAAACTATGTTGAATTTTTGCTGGTGATAATATTCTACTGGTAATTTAATTGTAGAATTTACAGATGAGAGTTTTAAGCCAGTGTCAGCAGAGAAGTCATTATGGCTTTGATATATAGCCTTAAATTTGGGCAGGTCTCAAATTTCTTATGTATAAAAAAAGTTAGACTAAATCTCCCAAAATCCTTTCTTACGCTTTCACGATATAATTGGAGCTATGAAAGAGTATTACGGCCACCAAAAGGAAAAAGCGCAAAGAGCTAAGAGAAATCCAAGGACTGAGTTTTGAGTGTTAACAGTGCATATTTTTGAAATGGTAGGAAGTCATGACAGTGAACTAACATGGAAAACAAGGAAAGTTTCTGAAAATGTGGTTAATAAGATTGAAGAGAAAAAAGCTCTAAGAAACATCATAGTAAACCTTACAGAGCATTTTTTGCCCTAAAATGTTGTGGGGGCCTAATAGTAGGGAGATAAGAGGTAATACATGAAAAACCCTTGGCACTGTGCTTCAAGATATTAGTTCCTATTTCCTCTGATTCATTTCTGATTCAAGTACCATTTGTGTCCTCTTGACACTTACTTGAGTGGTACTTCATTGCTCAAACATTTTTTGCAATACTTGTAATTTCCCTGAGAGACTATTTAGAAGCCACACAAGATAATTTAAAACTTTATAACCTATCATTGCTGTTCTTAATAAATTGCACAGATCTGCATTATCTTAGTCACTCACCTTATTCTCAGAATTTGGCTCTGAATGAATTTTGATGGTTTCCAGCAATCAGACTCAACCTGAAAAGATGAGGATTTGCTCTCATTTTCAGATAGTAGAATTCAACAGAAATAAAGAATTGAAAGAGCACTGCATTTGATGTTGAGACTTGTATTCTGTTCCAAGTTCTTCTGTTAAGTAGACGTATACTTTCGTTTAAATTCTACTTGAAATGACTTAATTATTAATTATGGCTTAATTAATAACAGCATAATTATTATATATTGTGAAAGTATGATTTTATTATTTTAACTAGGCTCTGAAAATAAGATAGTTATAATTCCATCTACAATAATGAATCTTTGAAAATTTAGTTCTTAGTAACTCTGTACCAAAGCTGCCTAAAGAGAATTTAATTCTATATTTTTGTATAAATATGTGGAATATATTAATGTATTCCTATTTTGAGTTTTTTCCCCTAAAAATCTACTTAGTATTATGTTTTGACTAATGGTCTATTGGTTCATTCTTAGTTGGGAAACAGCATTTGAAGTAACAGCTCTCAATTAATTGATTAACCCTCTGTTAAGTTTTGTTTACAGATATTGGTTGATCATATAGATTTTTGCATGGCATTTATTTACTAAATCACTGCATAATTAGTGAACTTGCTTTGTGTCACCAATTAACATGCAACTTCCTAAGATAATAAAAAAGCTAAAATTTTTAGTTCGTAGTTCCAAAGCACAAAAACATAAATAAAGAATATCTTAACTAGAAACCATCAAAATATCATTCTACTGTATTTAGTTTAAAAAAAAAAAAAAAGAAATACCTTTCTTAGAGCCAAAAATAAAAACAATGGGCGAATATATGAAATTTTACAGTATACTAAAATAATGTAAATGAGTTATGATTCTGTGCACCGTCTACACAGTTTTTAATGCTCTAAATACATGTTCTTAGTACTTATTCTAAATATTATACCCCCATCTCCTACCTACTTGAAGAACAGCTATTTTTATGTTAATAATACAGATCTCAGTAAATATGGGGATTATTAGGATTTAGGATATATTGAATCATAGAGCAACATATTTAGGCTTATACTTTTGGGAAATTAACTTTAGCAGTGAAATAATCCTGATTAAATTTCATAGTAAATCAAATGTGTATTATTTAATCTAACAACTAGTGGGAACCTGGCCCCAGACACAAATAGTAGGAATATCTGAATTTTTTTTTTTTAATTACAGAAATATGTTTAGGCAAATAAATGGAGTATAAATGTTTATGGCATTCTTAGCTAGAGGTCACATTCTAAAGTGCTGTGCATCGTATGGTTATAACCAACTTTATAACTTAAAATACTTACTCTGACAGTCTTTTATGTCCATGGAATAGGACTGAAAGCCTTAGAGTATACTGAAATACTTTTTATTTTTGTGTAATTCACCTTTCTTTCCCAGCTCTTCTATAGTTTCATAATGAATAGATGATTAAGTAGATCACTGCTACTGCAGAAAGAGAAACTTACCTTGGATCGTGGTAACTTGCAGCGTGGATCCTAACTCTTCCTCAGTAGAAGGTGCTGGAGAGATAAAAGGATTAATAGTTTCTCTTTGTATGCTTTCAGAGAGCCTCATTATTGCTCTTTACTGTTTATAAGTTTATGACAGCAGTAAAAGTGTAGAGTGAAATATTTAAACAATGTCAGTGTGGGTTGCAAGAATATGGGAGAAAACGGATTTGGATAAATATTTTTGATTGTTATTTTAGTTTTATGTAAGGGGGCAAAATAATTAAAACCAGTCTATCTACATCAACAGAAAATTTCCCCAATTGCCTGTACTATTTGCAGATGTAATCTGAAACCACAAAGGTGATAGACATGATTGTATCTTTTCTTGCTCTTTTGAAAGTGTGTTTCCATTTCTTATACTATGTTCCCAAATATAGCTGTCTAAAAATCAAAAATATAATTTCCAGGATCTAAAATGCACCCTTATGCTGTGTGGATATACATTTGTTTGTCTGCTTACTTCTGGTCAATTCTGAAGTGGATCTCAGCTCCTCTTAAATTAGCCATAGACTTGCTTCTCCCCACACTTCTCCCTCATTTATATTCACCTGCAACCATTGGGCCCAGAAAAGTTACTAGAAGCGTGTTGAGTATGATGGATAAAATAATTGAATTTGGCCATTCCCTGGACATGATGATGGTAGAGTGCTTATTATGTGTCAGGCGGCGTTTTAAGTCCTTTCTTCACAACAGCTCTGTGAAATAAAATGTGTTATCCCATTTTGTGTATAAAGAAAGAGTGGAATAGTGTTGACCTTGTCAGGATTATTATTGGGTTAGCTTTATTAGCTGTGTTAATTACCCATAAGGAGGGAATAATAGTATATAAATAAAGTGAAATTGATACTAAAAAAGGAGGGTTTCCTTTTTACACCCTGAAGGAAAAAGTGCATGAATCATGGTTGTATCTAAAATGCCGAAAAACTAGAAACAACCTAAATGTTCTATTGCTAAATAGTGAACAGTTACATATGCAAAATTTTATCATATTTCTATCAGAATAAATAATGGACTGTGTTGATACCTGAAAAGATTCATTAAAAATAGTAAGTTAAAAACCCACAGATTTATACCCACACTGACAATTATAAATGTGTATTTCTATTAATACAACTTTGATAAACTGACAAAGGGCCAACAGAATGGGAAGTATAAAATGACAGATGTCTTCTGAAAAGTAATGGTAGCCAGCTGGATAATGAAAACAGTAAATTTTAAGAAAACTAGGGATTACAATGTAATAATTTTAAAAAGGTGAATTTAAATTCACTTCCAAATGACATTCTCCAAGATGAAATATCTGTCCTATGTTAAATGTTCCAGAAGACCTTCAGGAATACAACTAAAGTGCCCTAGAAATGGAAAATTTCAAGATAAGTTGTATAGCAGCGTTTCCCAAAGCACTTTTGCACGGTTGGTTTTAAAGGTTAACAGGCATTACATGTAAATAAAAGGGTAGTGAAGACAATTTGGGAAATCCTAGGGTTCATAAAATTAGATTCTTTTGTGTAGGACTCAGCCCCTTTAATGCGCATACTCCAGGTGAGTAGGAGTGGAGGCAGAATGCAGAGTGCCCCATTTCGTAGACTTGTTTGCTTGAGACCACAGAACTGTTCGGCTTGATTCTTGTTAGGGAAATAGTCTCTGCAGAATACACTTTGGGCAACATTGGAATGTTACTTGGAGGTGTCCATGAGCAGGTGTGAGGTGTGAATGTTGTGACTGTGGGTGGGTATGCAGCTCGAGGAATAATACGTTGAATGTTCCACAGTCAGGGATGATGGGAAATCATCTGGAACCGTACATATTTTGTTTTGTTTTATTTTTCCCCTCTTCCCATATTTTGCTTTTGAATAAAAATTCTTGAGAATAAATTCACTAATCTAAAATTAACTTTGTTTTTAATATCATAAATATGCGGTATAGAGAAGTCAAACTTGAGAATCTGCATTTGATTTGCTTTTAATCTGGAAGGATAACAGATACAGCACGTAGCTCTTGGCTGGTTTTAAGGACCTGGCAGAAGATTATATTAGCATTAAAGTATAACCTGGTGGTATTCTCTACATATTTGTCTCCCACACATTCTTTAGCACCACAACTCATGTCAACATTGCCAACAAACTATACAAGATGACCAGATCCAGTGGCCATTTTATGTCCTTAGTTTACTGGACCTCTTTGCACCATCCAGCTCAGTTGTCTGTTACCTCCCTGCAAACATTCTTCTCTCCCCATTTCTGTGACATTGCACTCAGCTGTTTTCTTGCTCCTCTCTGGCTGTTACTTTGTAGTTTGTTTTGCTGTTCATCTTCCTCTGCTGACTTCTGAATGTTTTATACTGAGGGCTCAGTTTTGGATCTTCTTTTCTTCTATGTTTTCTTCCGAGGTGATGTCCTTTAGTCTTGTAGCTCTCCCTGCATACCGATTGCATGGTGATAACTCCCAAATCTATTTTCTTCAGCCAAAAACTAACCATTGTTTTCAAGTCACAGATACCTAACTGCTGTACACTTAAATGTTGTCTCACACATACGTCAAGCTTAACGTCTCCAAACAAAATTTTTAGTACCCCTCTTCACTTTCCAACTATTCATTTTTAAAAAATTCATGCTCATTAAAATTGTGTGGGTACATAGTAGGTATATACATTTATGGGGTACATGAGATATGTTGATACAGGTATACAGTGCATAATAATCACATCAGGGTAAATGGGTTTCTATCATGCCACTCATTCTTTCCTTTCTGTTAATGGTACTGCCATCCACCAAGAGTTTTCCATCTCTGCTTTTTCTACTTTGATCCACTCTGCCACCACTGTCATGTCATCTAGGCCACCAAAATCTCTAATTTGCGTTACTATAATTTCCTTTCGCCTAAACTCCCTTTCTTATCTCCCCTTAGTCTTTTTTTTTTTGAGACAGAGTTTCGCTCTTTTGCCCAGACTGGAGTGCATTGGTGCAATCTTGGCTCACTGCAACCTCTGCCTTCCAGTTTCAAGTGATTCTCCTGACTCAGCTGGCACCCGCCACCATGACTGGCTAATTTTTCTATTTTTAGTAGAGATGGGGTTTCACCATGTTGGCCAGGCTGGTCTCAAACTCCTGACCTCGTGATCTACCCGCCTTGGCCTCCCAAAGTGCTAGGATTACAGGGGTGAGCCACCGCACCTGGCCCCCTTAGTCTTTTTCTATAGAGCAGTCATTTTTTTTTTTTTAATGTAAACCTAATCATGACACCCATTTTAATAATAGCTTTCCATTATACACTGAATTTTGAATAAAATCTATGCTGCTTATTGTGGCCTTAAAGAACCTTCACAGTCTGGCCTTTTCCAGTCTTCCTTACCTCATCTTGTACCTGATCCTCCCTTGCTCACTATGTTCCAGCCACAATAGCCTATTTTCAGCCTCTTAAATATGTCTTCATATATGCCATTGCTTTTACTGGAAGCAGCTTCCAGCGTATCCTTTGCGTGGCTGGCTGCTTCTCATTGTTCAGTCCTGTCATCTCTTTAGGGAGGTCTTCACCAACTGTCCAAAGTAGGTTTATGCACCCATTTCCCTGCTCTCCTTTATTTCAGAGCACTGGTCACAATTTGTGTTTACTTGCGACCTCTGATTATAAACCCCTGAAAGCAGAAACCATGTTTCTTCTACTCACCAATGTACTACTATGTGTATAGTAAAGTGCCCTATATTTCTTTTGTTGAATGAACTCAGAAAATGAAGTGACTGAATGGATTCTGAGCTAAAAACATCTCCAGATGGTTTAGATTTGTTTTTAAAGGCATCTCGCTTTTAATGTAAGGTATAGATATTATAATTAAAGGAAGATATATCATCTAGAGAAGACAGATGTTCTTGGTACAGTCTCCATTTAGTATCTGGTCCTTAGCTTTGATCAGGCCATTCATGCTAACTCAATTCAAAAGATACTGGTTTATAAAAAATACAATGCTGATTTAAAAAAAATAGTGAAACAAATATGTAATTGGGCAGGCAGGCTGTTCATGCTTGTGGATCTCCATGAGAAAACTCTACAACAGTTGAAATATAAGCAGAAGGTGTTTAGTGAATGTGAGATCTGAGGTTTCAGAATTAGCAGAATAATGTTATTTTGGTGGTGGGGTGAAGAAAATTTGCTAGTCTACTACATTCTGAGTGCTATAAATAAAATTTGGCTGTCAGAGTATGATGAGGAGGCAGGGTGTAGGGTCCAGATATGAGTAAGTCTGTTTACGTTAAGACTTAACCATCTACTTGAGGTCAAATGCATTCTCTAAGTCTAATGACAAAGAATTGACAACATTATTCTTTTCTCTAAGGGAGCTCGTATGAGGGATTTGTAATGCTGTGTGTAATACATATTAACATTTAGTGCAAGAGGATTCTGAAATGCATTGGAATGCTGTAATAATTTTTCTTTGAACTTGCAGGTTCTCCTGAAAAGAAAGCTGAACGTTCATCTATAAATCAAGAAAATGGCACTGCAAACCCTCTCAAGAACGGCAAAACAAGTCCAGCATCTAAAGATCAGCGGGCTGGAAAGAAAACCTCAGTACAGGGTCAAGTGCAAAAGGGGAATGATGAATCTGAAAGTGATTTTGAATCAGATCCCCCTTCTCCTAAGAGCAGTGAAGAGGAAGAGCAAGATGATGAAGAAGTTCTTCAGGGGGAACAAGGAGATTTTAATGATGATGATACTGAACCAGAAAATCTGGGTCATAGGCCTCTCCTCATGGATTCTGAAGATGAGGAAGAAGAGGAGAAACATAGCTCTGATTCTGATTATGAGCAGGCTAAAGCAAAATACAGTGACATGAGCTCTGTCTACAGAGACAAATCTGGCAGTGGACCAACCCAAGATCTTAATACAATACTCCTCACCTCAGCCCAATTATCCTCTGATGTTGGGGTGGAGACTCCCAAACAGGAGTTTGATGTATTTGGCGCTGTCCCCTTCTTTGCAGTGCGTGCTCAACAGCTCCAGCAAGAAAAGAATGAAAAGAACCTCCCTCAACACAGGTTTCCTGCTGCAGGACTCGAGCAGGAGGAATTTGATGTGTTCACAAAGGCGCCTTTTAGCAAGAAGGTGAATGTCCAAGAATGCCATGCGGGGGGGCCTGAGGCACATACTATCCCTGGTTATCCCAAAAGTGTGGATGTATTTGGCTCCACTCCATTTCAACCCTTCCTCACATCAACAAGTAAAAGTGAAAGCAACGAGGACCTTTTTGGGCTTGTGCCCTTTGATGAAATAACGGGGAGCCAGCAGCAAAAAGTCAAACAGCGCAGCTTACAGAAACTGTCCTCTCGCCAAAGGCGCACAAAGCAGGATATGTCCAAAAGTAATGGGAAGCGGCATCATGGCACGCCAACTAGCACAAAGAAGACTTTGAAGCCTACCTATCGCACTCCAGAGAGGGCTCGCAGGCACAAAAAAGTGGGCCGCCGAGACTCTCAAAGTAGCAATGAATTTTTAACCATCTCAGACTCCAAGGAGAACATCAGTGTTGCACTGACTGATGGGAAAGATAGGGGCAATGTCTTACAACCTGAGGAGAGCCTGTTGGACCCCTTCGGTGCCAAGCCGTTCCATTCTGCAGACCTGTCATGGCACCCTCCACATCAGGGCCTGAGCGACATCCGTGCTGATCACAATACTGTCCTGCCAGGGCGGCCAAGACAAAATTCACTACATGGGTCATTCCATAGTGCAGATGTATTGAAAATGGATGATTTTGGTGCCGTGCCCTTTACAGAACTTGTGGTGCAAAGCATCACTCCACATCAGTCCCAACAGTCCCAACCAGTCGAATTGGACCCATTTGGTGCTGCTCCATTTCCTTCTAAACAGTAGATACTTCTGATGGATTCTTGGCATTAACTCCTGTTTCAAGAAAGTATGAATAGTTTCATGAATTTGAAAGAAAATTTGGTAGCTCTTTATATCATTCATTCTTAAAGATCAATCAGAATAGGTGATTTCTAAATAAACCAAATAGAAAAATGAAATATCTCTGCAGAGTAGGAACTTGATGCCTCTTCAGGAGAAAGGGAGCTAAATTGCAAGCTCTAAGTTTCTGCTACTGACATCACAATACAGAAATGCAAGTGTGGTACTTCCAGTGAAAGCACATGGCACCTTTCCAGGTGTGTAGCCACTGAGAAGGGACAGTAAAACTTATTTTTGATATCAGAATGTCATTTTTGTGTGCATATCCCTAAAATTAGGGTTATTTGTACATACACTAGTTACACTTGTGAATTTTTTTAAGGTCTCTTCTAATTTCCAGACAGTTAAAAACAGTCTAGTTATCTTAAAGCATTAGAAAGTAATTATCTGGAGAGTGCAGAGATTTCAGTCCATACACCTTTCTCCACAAAGCAGAGCCAGAAGTAACTGACTATTGTGCCTAAAACTGTTTCATTTTTAAAAACAAGTGCCATTAATATGGAATATCTAATGATAAGCATGTGAAAAAATGTGTAGTTAATTAGCTCAATTTAACTATTCCACAATTTACATATTTCAAAACAATGTTATACACGATAAATATAATTTTTGTCAATTAAAACATAACTTAAAAAATGGACTATCGCATAGAAGCCTAGAACAAAAATATGAGGAATATCTGACATTTGCAAAGAAATTATAAGAAGAAAAAATGATATAGAATAGAAAATGTTCACTACTTTAGAAACACTTTATGAATGGCTTCTTGCCCCAGACTTTTATTGTCATGGCCCTAATAAAGCAGATTATTGGAAAAATTGGAGTGAGGACAAGGGTTATATAAAAATTTTATAAAGAAAATATGTAGCGGAAACTGAATTTTCAAGACATTTACAATGTGAAATCATGTTGCATTTAATAATGTATTTTATTAGCAACTTCACCAAATATTCCCCAAATCATAAGCAACAATTATTTTTATTAGGTTTGGGGGGTGGAGTAGATTTAATAAAGTGCACAGAACGGTGACACCCACAAGCCTTATATAAAGGCAGGATTCATGCATCCTGCTGCAAGTACCTCTGCACTAATACACCAGATCCTAAAATGCATATAAGGTGGACTAGCATCCTAACTCTGCTAGTTGATTGTGTCTTTACTGAAAAGAACCCAGCTACCAATTTGCCTTTTTTTTACACCACAAATCCTAATTAGAAACTTGAGATTTTATAGAAATCATTTAATGATAGAGATTACATATGTGAATTAATGTGAATATAGTATCTGTGCTTCCTGTGTCTGTAACTATTTTAAGTTATAATTGTGCTGCGCTATCAGATTAACATTTGGAAGTTTCTAGAACAGTTAATGCTATTTACAGAAAGGAGTGGACACTCATCAACTGGCACTCTCTTTGATTTTTATATTTTAAATTAACTCTCTTCGAACCCAATTAAAGTATGTTTTATGAGTAATTTTATTAGGAATCTCTTAATTATAGTGCCCCAATGGGATAAGCTATTTGCCTCTTTTCACAGTTCTGAACTTGGAAAGAAGCAAAGTATATGTAACTGAACCACTTATTTGTCTTTTTATTGCTTTTTCCCTTCTCTTATATGCTAAATCAAATACAAATTTGTGGATAGGGAAGCAATATATGAATCACAATGTAGCAGAGGCAGACCAAGCATTACATTATTATTTAGAGTTGTACTTTTAGAGCTGGACTGCACCAATTACTTGTCTTCGTGCCAAAGGCAAATGTGTTCGCACCTTTTTTTTTTTCTTCTGATTCTCAGGTTGATTAATATTGCTAATGCAAACGCTCAAGTGGATGTTTAAAAACTTTACAAAATAGATTCAAGTGATACTTTCTTTTAAAAGTGAAGAGTTGATGATTACACATAGTAAATTCATGAACTACAGTAGGTTTGTATCAAACAATCTTTTTAAATGAAAATCTGTTGAGGTGTACACAATATGCTTCTTGATTGTATTAGTCCTTGGTCTCTGCTAGACCTCATGAGTTTCATCATTTAGAAAAGGGGTAGAGGATGAACTAATGTGGTCTCCTTCAGATGTAAACATGAAATACCTAGAGTTTTAATTACTTTTCAATACACTGAATAGTTTTAAATGATTCCGACACAGATGTAGACCTTTTGGCTTATAAATTCTGAGGAAACAACTCTGACAACTTAAAATATTTACATTCTTAATGTTATAACACAGCACAGTGACTTTCTTCTTTCAAGATTGTAGCTCAGAGAAAAGATACAGGATTCAATTGGGGGTTCAACAGGATATAAATGGAGAGATTCCTTTGTGTTGTAGTAGAGGCATTTTCCTAAGGAGTATAGATTTATATTTTGCATTTTCATTCATCATCCCCCAGAATCATGGTCAAGGTGTAGGTCACTCCACACAGCTGATGCTCAGGTTATTCCCTTGTGAGAATTATGAGAATAAAGCTCCCAAGGTATGTGAAAGTGCTTAACACAGTACCTGGCACACAGCACTCACTAAAAGTTTGGCTCTATTATGGGATGGTTCAATTCTGGTTTAAGGAAGGAAGGAAGGTTATATATATTTATATTTAACACTAAGCAAATACACACACACACACATCTGGGTTTTTTCCCCTAATATTTGGGTGTCCCCTGTGCTTCTTTAGGATGTAGTTATAACTAAACCTGTTAAACTTGAACATCACTAAGAGAAGTAAATTATTATGAAGCTAGCAAAAATTGAGGCCAAAGTTGTTTCCTAACAGCTTTAATAATGCTTGTTGATTTTGAATAATCCTTTAAAAAGTGGACCATTTGCTTATTTTAATATTATCACGTCAGTAAAATGTTAGTATTAAAAAGATAAGCTTTTTATGGCATTGAAGAATGTATCTGCTAAGACACAAAAATTGCATGGTAAGTATATTAGGTGGAGGAGGAAAGGTTGTAGGCTGGATGAAAATTTAACTGACTAGAACATTTATTCAGGAGTGTAATTATTTTCTCTTACCCCAATCCCTGTGTATGTGTTGCGCATAGTTATGACATTATCTGGATTTGCAAATAGACACAACTTTCATTCCTACCCTGTTTATTGTTTAAGAGTGATAGACTGTTGTCCTCTTGCTGGTGGAGAATCTAAGGTGGAGCCCACTCTTCTCTGCTGAAGTTCACCAGGCAGAGCAGTTTTGTTACGAGTCAGCTACTCTGCTTGGTTTATTTTAGGTTTTGGTACTTCACGTAAGCACTGTTAGAAGGTACAAGTGTATTAATATCACTAGTTTTGAGGAGCTTGGGTACATTTGTTTTTAATATATTTAGAATGTGCAGTAAACTTTTTTCTCTCATTTTTTTTTCTTTTTAGCGAACTTGTTATTGTAGGTCCAATTATTGGATTGACAGTCTACTGTGAGAATGAGATGACATATCTACTGTGAGAATACCATAAATGATGAATAGTTTATTTGAGAACTTTTATACTCAGTGGTGTTTTATATATTAAGATAAAAATATGTACACACATGCATGTCACATCTCTCTACTGTGGAGTCAATGTGAATTTTTAAAAAATGGAATTGCAACCACAATCATATCTAAGAGAACATTCACTCCTAGTGAGGGTTTACAAAAGCTACTAAGAGAATAAGGTAGATGATAATGCAAAGGGTCATGATTTGGGGTTATTTTTGTTTTATTTTAAAATTTATAGTGCTACTTTTGAAAGAATTGTTTTTATGACTGTGCTCTTTTTGTGATTGAAAAGTCATCTAATAGAAGCTGTATAGAAGCTACTTTTTAATTGCTGGCAAACAGCTTTAAGTGCACTTTCTTTGATTACACTTCCATTTTTTGTTAAACTTGAATTTTCTGAAGCCTTTTATGTACCACTAAGCAAATAACTTTAACCTTTAAATAAATCAGATTTACATCTTTATTGTATTTCTACTTGTTACAAAACATACTTGCTGAAGTAACTTCAGTCCTCAAATATCGCTGGGAAACAGTTATGAGATAGACTCAGTCTCCCCCTCCCACCCCCTTCCCCCTGCCATATCTAATTAAGCACTAACTGATTTTATTACTTTATTGCCTTTACATTGCTTATTCTTTTTGACTGAATTCTGTCCCCGATTCACTATATTTTGTTTGAAATTTAAAGTTATTTTCTTACTCTATTTATCATTACCTGTTTTAATCTGTTTTCTTTAAATGCAATAAATCCCAAATGGATTGCATATTCTTTATAATCAGTGACTTTGGAGTTTTTCATTATTTGTCTTATTACGACGTTTGAATGTAAACTTCTATTCAAATTCAGTTATTTCATTCACACCACAAACATTAAGGACCTATTGTGTAGCAGCTAGTGGAATAGAAAAGTTTCTAAGATTAGATCCCTATTCTTAAGGAGCTCACAGTTTACAATTTAGGTAAGAAAACCCATTTGACTTAAGAGTTTTTGCTACAAGAACACTTAACAGCACGACTTTTTCAGTGAGTCATAATTACTGATACTCAGAGTGATGACAGTAGGCAAAAACTATTCTGTAATGCCTTCTGAATAACTTGTTTTGTAGCTTCCACATTATAAATTTTTAAAAATCCTTAAAACCTGGTAACATCTTTGGTTCAATTAATATTGGTTATTTGGTTAAATAACATTGTAATCCTCAATTATGTCAGAAAAGAGGCTATGACACATTAAAGAGAAAACCTATTTATTGGATTGATGGAGTAAGCTTGGCATCAAGGTTATAATATTATGTATTATTCCACAAACCGGAGTCTTTAGATTGGTAGCCTGTGGAAAGGTTCATCTTATTTTTATGAATGAACTTTTTTTGAAGTTGTAACATTTATCTAAAGTTATGTGAAAAAGGGGGCTTTGTATCTTTTTAATGAATGGTGCAAAGCAGCAAAAGAACACAAATGATTAGAAAAGTTCTATTAACAAAGAATAGTTTGCAGTGTATTACTGTTCAAATTCAGTTATAGTTAACTTATTTGAGATGAATATATGCTGCAATTTGAGCTATTTATTTTGGATAATGAATACCTTTTTAAGGAAGCCCAGCTCAAGCATCACATGTAACATGCAGTTAATATTCTCATATTGAAAGCTTGAATGTTTGTTACATATTAAGATAAGTTCAAATGGTTGCCACAATTGAGATTACATGCATGTTAGGTAGTATGTTGATCTCAGATTTTATAGAGCAGGACTAGAACCTTGGTGGCTGTTCATTTCAGCTCTCTTGAGGATGGAGGTTAATTTTTCACAGGAAATCCCCTACTGCTATTTACCTCTCCCTTCCAAAAATGTTTTCTTAAGGGTAGTTTCAGTTCTGGATCATTACCTCATTACACTAGTTGGGAATTCTGGTACAAGATTTCAGAGGACCGTATTTACACCTCTTCAGTGTAAACACAGTTTTTGTGATAATACACATAGAAGGTATTTCTACCCCTTCTCTAATAGGTGAGCTGATTCTTTACACACTTGGGCAGAGGTAGAATTCCCAGGAATGATGATTTCGAGTAGACAGGGACCTAATGCAGCAAAGCAACCAGCAGGAATTCAGTGGAATAGGCTTTGCCCCTTGACATTTAATACAGGGCAAAGTATTATCTAGTAGGTACCTGCCAAATGGAGAGTTGTATAGTTTTATGGCAGTCAATCACAATCTTCAAATCGGATATTCTGTCCAGGTGGGATGCCATAAGATGTGACAGACATTCCCTGAATCTTCGTTCCTGATTCTAAAATATGATTTTAAAGCTGTTATGTATTACAAAGAATGACAAGCAGCACTTAAAAATATTTAGTAAACCCGGTTTATTTACATAATACATATTTTGTCATGCAGCTTACTGAATTGCAGTTAGTGTAATAACAAAAAAAGACAAGCACTGTCTTGCTATTTGAAAATGGCTTAATATAGAAAGATAATTGTTTCTTAAATGAGTTAACCACAACCATATAAATTGCGAGACAATTTAAAACAGCCATAGATAATTTTAAAATGTACTTGTAAAATCTGTAGGCAAAAGCTTTTATAGTTCACACATTGGTAAAATTAAAACCAGTCTTTTTTAGTACTGTAACTGGATAGTATATTTTAATCTTATTTTAATCTATAAAAACAAAAATAAATATACATCATTACAAGGCTCAGATTTGTAGACAACTTTAAAATATTTTTTAATCTTAACAATGTCTTCAAAATTTTACCAGTAGTGCTGTGCACACAGTAGGTGGTCATTAAAATGCTGACTGACATACAGAAGTGTTTCTAGTTGACAGCAATCCACATTCATTCATTCATTCCCTACTTTATAATAAATACATCAAAGCAGTGAAAAAATGAGAGGATAACTTTCTTACAATATTCAACATTTTCATAAAAAGTTGAAATGTTTACACGGAACAATTTTTCCTACGGAAAGACCTGTACACCCTTTAAATTCAAAGAAACACTGATTTAAAAACACAGTATGCTCTTTTTATGTATTAATTCAGATGGCAAGTATTCATATACTAATACAGGGATTGCAAAAATTGAAATGATTCAATTTTTTTTTATTTTGACAAAGTTTTCTAATAAAAATGGCTCCACACCTAAAATAATGACTTTCCTCTCATTTTTAACTTAAGTATAACTACTCAGTGTCTTTTGTTTGGCCAAAATGACAAAATATCTATTTAAAGGCAATAAAATCATGTAAGCCAATAAGGGATGCTCTAGGAGAAATATATCCTACTACTGTTGCACCAAAATCTTCTATCACTTAACATATGGATCAAAATTTTAACCTTATAAGGTAAAACAGCCATTTTCAAAGCAGGGTTCCATCATCACGATGGGTAAGACATGGTATTCCTTTACTGAGCCTCCTGGGGGGAAGTTCTCTTTGCTGAGATACTAGCATGGGGAATTTATATTCCAAAAACACTACACTGGAAAAGAAACACAACATTTCACTGATTTATTAACTGAGGCACATTAAAGTGACTTTCCAAATATCATATGTACAAAAGGCATTTTGGGAATGAGCTTCATCATCAATTAACATTTTTTCTGATATTCAGTAATTCTGCTGTTCTGAAAATACACCAATATTTAAAACAGCTCATGTCAACTCATTAAGAAACTTGGGTAATATTTTATATTCCAATAAACAATGTAAGTTTTTATGAATGTCTGCTTTAAGGGATTTAATTCATATGAAAGACCAAAGAATAAGAGGGCTACAATGTATGATAGGGCAGTGAGATCTATTTTTTACGTATATACAATAAAGAGAAAGTTTAATGCTTCAGGTCCAAATATTAAGTGTTTATCAAGATTCTGAGTTATCAATGCAATGCTAACACATGCAGAAACCAAGGACTAGAGCACAGGTGAATAGGCATACTATCAAATGGGGTATCTGCATGACTTTGTTCTAAGGCTTAAGGTTCATTTCAGGGTCAAGACAGGGCCATCTAGATTCTATGGCCTTGAAAGTAGCACCCATAAAGCTGGGAACCCCCATCACTGGATATTCAGGACTAAAAATTCAGAGAGTTGAAAGCTCTGGAATTTTGGGATCAAAAACCTGCTGTAATCCACTCACAAGAATTCAGTTATTATATGGAATTAGTATCTGGAATGAAAATGTTTAGGTGGCTAATGACGATGTTATTTGATCACATAATTTGTCTAATCCTGTACTTAGTTTCTAATGTGATTCTTATCTGATAGAAAATGACGTGTTCTTTTCCTCTTCTCAAACCTTCTCTCAACTTGCAGGAGAAGTTTAAAGCTTTTGTTCTGGAAAACTAAAATATCCAATGTTCTTAGGGAGAGAAGAACTTACAGCTAAAGGATATAATCTCTGAAGTGCCAGTTTCTCACAAATCATGTACTTAAAAGCTAGTGATTATTTAAAATCACTATCCTAGCTTGCATTAAGCATAGGCTAAAACAACCCTTGACTTGATTAGGCACTTAAACTTGGTAATTTACTGAAAATAGTTAAGCACATAGGATGACTCCATTTTCTAATGGAGATGAGCCCTTCCTAAGGAAATTAAGCTGGTGCTAAGTAAAATGAATCCTATTTCAACACTAGTTTCCCATTCATCATTGTTATTCAGATATTTCTTATGATTGCCAACTAATTTTCACTTTCTGTACAAGCAGCAAATTAGTAGTTTTAAGGGTTTTGTAAAGCAGCTATTACTACAGATCCTTAAGTATACTTTTTTTCCCCATTTTTATAAAGTGTTACTCATATTAAAGAGGAAAAAGGGAAAATGAATGGGAATTTTAGAAATAGTGGGGTATACAATTCCCCATTATATATTGCTTAACAACTGAATTCACCAGGTGGCCATACCTAATTCACAAATGTGAAACATAGTCAGGACAAGGCTTGCTATGTCTGTACTGCATGACATACACTGTTGACTGATGCCACCAATATAACATCACTACTGCAAGGATATGCCATATTTGGTGGCTTGATCCGAGGTAGTTTAGTTGTCCTGGAAAGAAGGTAGAAAGAAAATAATATTGATTTCAATATGTTGACATTAAAGGAAAAATATATTTCTTGGAAGTATAGTTTAGCAGAAAAATTTTCATAGTCTCAGAGTGCCTAGAGACTAAGTAGAGATCCAAAGGTTTTTAAAAATGGATCAATTCATATTTGGGTCTAATTTTAAGGTTTTATTTATTAAGTACACAGGTAAACTTTAGAAATGCTCTTCCAAGTGTGTTTTCAAAATCTAACTTAATTTCAGGAATTTGACCTTATGCCTCCCATGTCTCAACTCACATCTGGCAGAACGAACAACAACAAAAAATTATTGAGAGAGGCAAAAGAAACCAGATGTTAAAAATCATGGGGTGATTTAGGTATAAATCTGCGAGAAGCAGATATACTGTTGAGTTTAGATATAAACCTACTAGAAGCACTTTTTATTTCAAGCAGGCGTGCAAAGAAAAAGTGCTGACCTGAATCCTGTGCTCTCTAACTAATGGAATAATCTGCAGGATGTAATTAGTAATGGCTTAATTAACTAAGGTTATTTCATATACAACTTCAGAGAACAATTTAATCTCTTTGTGGTCAAATGTTAAATTCTAAGAAGATTAAACAATTAACATATGGAAAACTTCTTGATCTCTTTTAGCAAATAACAAAATACAGAGCTATAATAATTTCAATGTAAATAACATACTCATAGTACTTCTGTGGTCATATAATGTAAATATTCTCTAACCTCTCTTTTTTCTTACCAATCAGTACAGTACATAGATTTTAAAGTGTATGTCAACAAGATTCTTAGCCTTTTTTGTACCATGGACTCTTTTGGCAGTCTAGTGAAGCCTATAGACTCATTTTTTAAAAAACAAAATACAGCAAATACTGATTATCTAATACAACTATCAGAGATCCACTCCATTTTATCCACACACCTTGGGGATCCTTGGACCCATCAAATGCCATTGTGTTGTGTATACATTTGTAAACATTCGACCTGAGCTGAATGAAAGCTTTTAGGTTAAAATTTATTTTATTTCCCAGTGGCCAGGTCATACATGAGGACTTGCCAGAGACAGTTTCTAAGGCATTTGTACATGAACATTTGGGACTATCACTTTTCACTGTAAAGACTTCTAATTTTTTAGTTTCTGTATCTCCACTGCTCTCATGTACCCGAACTCAACATGTTCTGCTACATAGGGCACATTTTATGTCAAGTATGTCTTGGGGAAGGTTAAGTTACAACAAGTTTGATTGTTTATAGATGTCCTACATTAAACAACTGGTAACTCCTGATCTGAATATTTTAAGGCCTAAAACCTACTATGGTCATAATCACATAGAGAATTTCCATGGTTTGGTGTTCTACTTATCTATTATAAAGAGAATATAGAATTCTAAAAAGAATTATTAATAAAGTGATACAAAAATATATTTTACCAGAATTGTTTTCTGAGGGAAATTCTGGCCCTGCCTGGAAGATGGGTGGTCTTCAATTCAGTGGCATGTCCTAGATCTGTTCCCAAATCCTCCTGTTTACAACTCAGGTTTTCCCCTGTATTTCCATTCTTGTTTAAAGCTCAATGGTGAAAAACCAAGTACACAGAGGAATGCCTGAGGATCCGTGGGATGCATTGTTTAGGCCAGGGTTTCTCACCCTTTCTTCTTCCCCAACACACGTGATGAGTGGGACAGTCCCTTCTCTGATTCACCGTGGAAGTGATTCTTAACCCAGGAAGAAGAGGGGATACATTTGCAGTTTAGATTTAAACTGCTCCCTGACTTCTAGCTCTCCAAACTGAAAAAAATATCAGTTTTATGCACTCTAAATGTTATTTCTGACTCATGCCAAAACTTACCTGGATTTGCGTCACTCTGTCTCTTACTAAACCACATAGTTCATTTATAAGACCAGGGCTGGGGGACATAGTAATAACTGCTGTCATTTATTCAGTCCCTACTAATTGCTAGAAACCTGGTTACATGATATATGCATTTTCTCATCTAATCCTCATTAAACTGTGTTATATGCATTTTTTCATCTACTCCTTACCATAACCCCAGGGGGGCGGAAAAAAGTATTTCCATGTTTTAGATAGGAAACTGGAGCTGAGAGCGCTTAAGTAACTTACTTAGCTCACGTAACTAGAAAGTGGTTGATGTGGGTCTTGAACCCAAGCAGTCTGACTCCAGAGCTAAAGTTCTCAAACAAGCAAATACAGGTTTTGGAGACTGTTGTTCACTCCACCCAGTGTCCTCTTATTTTCCATCTGAAAATATTTTCTTTGGAATGAAGAACAAAAAAGTCTATTGGCTTGTGTATCTTGGAAACACAAAGACTCTTAACTTTCACTATTTTCTTCCTAGTGCTGGGTGCCAGGAAGCCTAAAGCCAGCTTTGTCACCATTATTTATTTTATAGACCCCTTTGATGTACATATTGTGAAGTGATCCTACACCTCACTTCTTTTCACTATCTTTTTCTTACTATCCTTTGCTTCTTATTTCTTGCTTTATGTATCTCTGCATATATAAATTACTTTTAAACAACCAGCTGGCATATAAAGAAGTAAATGGTAGTTGACGGTGTTCTACTTTTTAAAAGAAATAGTGGTTGGGAGTCAGAAGACTCAAAAGTCTAATGTCAGCTTTGTCACTAGTTCATAACCATAAAACAGTGACAACTCCACCTACTGGACTCAACTCACATGGTCAGGATGAAAGGAAAAGTTGTGAAAGCCCTCTGAAAGTTTTAGGTAACATTTGGAAAGAGAGGAATCATTTCCATAATCAATAATATTAAAAAATGAAACTAAGTTTTGATGCTCTGATGCATATACCTTGGGCATATATTTAGAATAACAATACAAAACTGCTATAAAAGAGATACCTACCTGGAAAGTACCGCTCTGGGACTTTGGAAATGTAGAATAGGAAAGCAAGAAGAGCAATCATATACATCACAATTACACGAGGTGCAAAGTCCTGAAAAGCAAAACATGTTTTTTTACAGATCTTCCTACTGTTACTGAACTCCAAATTTATTACGAATCTAATAGTTGGATTTAAGATTGTTAAATCTGAATTGTTTTGCAGACTGTCTCCAATAATGAAAACTTGTTCTCATATGCAGGAAGCAGTCTGCAAGAATGGAGCACAGAGAATGCTCTAACAGGCTCCTAAAGGGGCTGGAGCTTTAACATACCGAAGTTCCAAGGGCACCCAACTCCATCTACAACGTAGGTATATGGGTAGAATGCATATGGAAATAGAGTTGGCAGGTAAATAAGCAGAGACACTGAAGAACAGGAACTTATGGCTGGAAAAGACCTAAGGGGTCTCCCCAAGACAGAAATCTGTTCCAATATCCCAGATAAATGGTCCTTTTCAATACTACTATATGAAGCACTTTGTCTCACTGCTGACACAGTATTGAAAAGACTTTCCTGGCCCTGAGAAAATCCAGCAAGCTATCCTTATACATATTGTTCCTAATACTGGTTATAAACCTAATTTACTAAGAACTCATTTAAGAAATAAGGACAGGCTGGGTGCATGGCCTATGCCTGTAAACCCACCACTTTGGGAGGCTTTGGCAGAAGGATCGCTTGAGGACAGGAGTTCAAAACTAGCCTGAGCAATACAGTAAGACCCCTCCCTCTATTTTTTTTTTTTTTTTTAATTAGCTGAGGACAGGAGTTCAAAAGTAGCCTAGGCAACATAGTAAGACCCTTCTCTCTACAAATTTTTTTTTTTTTTTTTTTTTTTTTAGCTGGGCATGGTGGTGCATGCCTATAGACCTAACTACTTAGGAGGCTGAGGTGGGAGGGCTGCTTGAGCCAAGGAGTTTGAAGGCAATAGAGAGACTCTGTTTCAAAGAAATAAAAAATAAAGACAAATTTCTCCTTCCTCTTCAAATATGAGAATCATCATAACCCTCCCTAACTCCTGTATTTTTCAGATTAATCAACCTCAGATTTCTCAAACATTCTAGAACACAATTTGATCCTGCCTCCCAAGATTAACCCTTCCAGAACTTTTTATCTTTGTTAAAGTGCCTGTCTTTCCATCTTTTTGAAAATTAGAGCTTATCAAAGAATTTCTGTGAAAGTTTCCCTTTGCTTCCTCACTGAAATGATCTGTGATCATATTAGGATTCCATCCTTGAAAACTATTATCTAAGCCATCTTTCCATTTTAAGATTTCTGAATACAAAAAAAAAAAATCCCTTTTTTTTTTCTTTACTTCTCTAAAATTCACTGACTATTAGACCCATTAGGGTCTTATTCTTTTTGTCATTATAACCTTAAAAGGAATGTGTTTATCAAATCCAAAAATTTTAGTCACTTCTATGTCAACAATTATTCCAGTTGGAATTTATCTACAGTGGCAGTTCCCCATTCCATTTTCTTATTATAAGGGAATCAAAATTGTCAGAAAGATGTTTTCACAGATAGGAGGATTACTGATGTCCCTCATCACTACTGTCTCACCTTTCTCCCAATATCCTAATGTATGAAGACATCATTACCCTTGTCCTCAAACTGGCCAAGTGGCCAGATTATATCACTCAATTCACTCTGTCACAGAACTTCCTTTCTTTTCAGCTGTATACCCAACTGTTTTCCACTATGCTGTTGCCAATTTCATGCAAATAAATGTAGGCCCACTAATGGTCTCTCCTCTTTTAATAAAAATCTGATTCTTTTGAATAAAACCACCCTTAAAGTCACACATTCTAGAGAAAGGTACCATTGCAATGAGTATATGTGATTTCTGTCAGATTTCTTGGCGTATTTACTTGTATTAAAAATTCTCAAGTTTACTCTCTAGTGCATACGTAGAGCATTTTTATAACGATCTCTAAGAATGTAAGTCTTATTTCTAATCCTTTTCTCAAGAATCCTGAGTGCTCACTGAGACTCTTCCTAATGCACATCAACTGTTCCCCCACAACACCTGATTCTAACAAAGAGCTCTTCTTTTATTTCTCAATATATTGTCCTTGGTGTATTGAACATGCTTCCCTGGCTCCAGCTACCAATACAATGATGATTTCCAAATCTTTATTGCCAGTGTCAAACTCTGGCTAAAATCTCAGATCCTATCTCTACCTTTACATCCAATGGGTACCCCAAACTCATCGGGTCCAACATAAAAATCCTTCCCAACTTCCCTTCACCCCCTAAAAGATCAGCTGCTCCTATTTCTATACTTGCGTTATCATTGGCATTATCACTGATCCAGCAGACAAAGCTAGAAACTTTGGAGACCTCCACAAATAAGGACTTGGGTATTTATATACTAAGGGTAACAGAGAATAATAATGTATTCTTTTACAGAAAGACAACTCAGAGAAAAACAGTATTCAGATTTTACCTCAACTTCTGCAAGGTATGCTTATTTATATGGCTGTGAAAATTATGGCATCAATATGCAATTACAAATACGTTCTCAAATGACAAACATCCACCCACTTGGCCTGATTATACTACTTTACCCAAAAGGAGTAAGATTGAAAGGCAAAAAAAAAAAAAAAAAAAAAAATGAGAGAGAAAAATATCAACTACACTCAACCTACCTGTACAATAGGAGCACCAATTCCTCCATTGAGCCAAACCCAATGAAGAGTAGGAATCACTCCATATCCCGAAACAGAACAAAAGATGATAGAACGGAGCCTTTGCCATTGCTGCGTGAGGTAATTGGGATGAATCTGCGCAAAGAACACTGCCAGGATCATAGCAAGCACTGTGATCAAGTATACCTGACGCCAGTACTAGAATGAAAAGAAATCACATTTTAATTCTGTTATTAACAATAAGGGAACTGAAAAAGTAATTTTGGCTTTTACACTAAATTCCAAACTCTATTTACTTGGTATTTGCCATTTCAAATTAGGACTATCTCCCTTCCTTAAAAAATATGTTCCATACAACTTTTAGGTTGGTCACAATGACAAACCAAATTCCAAAGTGAGCTGGTAAAAGACTATATTTATTCACACAAAAGCATTTTCTGATTACCTATTACATGCCATGCACAGTTCAAGTCCTATAAAAGCAAAGATGACTATGACATGAACTCTCCCAGCAGTGAGCTCACAGACTATGGGAGGGGCAGACGTGTAAACAAATGATTATAATCTTATGGTAGATACTGTAACTGAGGAACAGAACATTGTAGAACCACAGAAGAGGGAACAATTAACTTTACTTGGGGTAGCTAAAAGATGCTTCATAGAGGAGGTGACATCTAAGATTTTGTGGGAAGACAGAGCTCTCAAAGAAAGAGAACAGTAAATGCAGCAGGAAGTTTTGAGAAGAAAGGCTGAAAAGGCATACTGTTAGGCTAAATGTTTTGAACTTTACCACACTGGCACTGGAGGAACAGCAGAATTCTTTAAGAATAGGATGACACAGCTGTTTTTCAAACTGACTTATTAGAAAGACAACTCTGACATCAGTGTAGAAAACAGGTGACAGGAAACCAGCTACAAAGATATTAGTTTAGTTTATTCAAAGAGAGAGTGGGGGCTTGGACTCCTGTTGAATAAAGTAGATGTGAGCACCAGATTTAGGAGGCATTTTTGAAATAAGCTTAAGTCTTAATGGCTGACTGGATGTGTGAGAGGGCAGTAGAGGAAAGCTTGACTGTTTTTAGCCCGAAAGGCCACATAAATGGCTTCTATTAATGAAGCAAATGATCAAAGATGATCCAGGTTTGCCGTGTGTGTGATGGGGGAAGAGAACAGGGGCATGAGAGAACACACACTTAGCTTAGGTTTGAAGGGCTTATAAGACATGTAGGTATTTAAATAAGCAGTTAGCTGGTCTTAAAGTCAAAAGTCACATAAGACAAGAGTTCTTAATCTGGGCTCCAAGGACTTTTTTGGGGCTATTAACTTCCTGAAATCAAATGTCAGATTGTTTGTTTAAGTGTGTGCCCAAAAGTACATTCTACTGGATCTAGGGTCCACAGTTTTCAATCTCATTCTGAAAGCAGCTGTGTTCCTTAAAAGGTAAAACGAGTCTTTTATAGGTCTACAGCAACTGAGTATTTGAAAATGATTAGAAACCAGATGGAAGAAAGCAATTTTTCAACGATCATGGACTGACTGTATTAATCTATCTTGGACTTTTAGTTTTTCTGGTAAGAGAGTTACAAAAAGTATCTCACTTTGATGTTTAGCAAGAGATAAAGGAAAACAGTTTCAGAGAAATACAGAATAAGATAAGCAAAAGAATTCAGATATTACATGGCTGTACTCACAAGCACCTGGTTATCAGTATGCTCTAATTTTTTAAAAACATATAAACCGTTTCATGCAAAATGGTTAAGTTATGAAAGCTGGGCAGAGATAAATAGTATACTGCTAAAATCAAGCCAATTTACAACAAGGTTACCTGTATATATATTTAATTATGTGCTTATGTTCCAAAGTGATTAGGCCTAAAAAGCAAATGGCTCACATTTAAGCAGCTACAATTAATAATGTTCTTACATATTCAAATCAAATTTATGATTTTTCTCTTCACTAATTTTCATACCAGATATGTTGACAGTTTTCTCTGGCATTGTGTAGAGACAAAGGTCCTACTGAAAAATCCCAAGCAATCTGAGAAATTCCACACTGCGGCCAATCTTCCCAATAAGTGAAGGCTGAGGACTGTGCCTCAGAGCAGTGGTCCCCAGTCTTTCTGGCACCAGGGACCGGTTTTGTGGAAGCCGATTTTTCCATGGATCGTGGCGTGGGGAGGCAGGCACAGATGGTTTCAGGATAATTCAAGTGCATTACATTTATTGTGCACTTTATTTCTATTATTACCACATTGTAATATTATATATATAATATATATATATTATATTGTAATATATAATAATTATACAACTCACCCTAATGTAGAATCACTGGGAGCCCTGGGCTTGTTTTCCTGCAACTAGACAGTCCCCATCTGGGGGTGATGGGAGACAGTGACAGATCATCAAGCATTAGATTGCGCAACCTAAATCCTTTGCATGTGCAGTTCACGATAGGGTTTGTGCTGCTATGAGAATCTAATGCTGCTGCTGATCTGACAGGAGGCAGAGCTCAGGTGGTAATGTGAGCCATGGGGAGTGGCTATAAATACATATGAAACTTCCCTGGCTCACCACCCCACTGCTTACCTCCTGCTGCATGGCCTGGTTCCTAACAGGCCACGGACAGGTCCTGGGGGTTGGTGACCCCCAGATATGTAGGGCACCTGCAGATACCTGCCTTAGAGCACCTGTTACATGGTGGGCCTTGGGCAGGACAGGCTCTATTCTTTGTGATTAGGACTAGAAATAACTAGTAGGTACACTGCTCCTGAGGGAGAAGTTCAGTCTTGGTTCTGAAAGGGAGGTAACTAAAAGGGCAAAAGAAAAAACAAGAGTATGGTAGAAAAACAGGAAGAAAACAAAGTAGGGTTGAAGGGGACTTTCTGAAAGGGAGAACTTGAGATGTACTGAACCCATGGGAACAATCAATTTGTCTTCTTGGCTGGAACATGAGGTGATGAGTTAGGGTTCTACTCCATAAGGTTTGGTTGGCCAATATTTTTAGGTCAGGTGCTGTATTATCTGATCACAGTGTTGCAAATGCTGCCTTGCATAAGGCAAAAACTGACTTTTGTGTGAACTTAGGGACAGAAAGCAGAGTTGATCCAGAACTCAGAAAAGACACGTCTCACATTTGTTAAAGACACTCACTCCTATCTGGTCTGTCTTACAAGCCTACCCCAAACATAAGACTGAAGACAGGAAAACATATTTTAGAGAAGAATATGGGCTAATAAATTCAGATACATTTTCCTGTTTTTTTTTTTTTTTTCCACTGAGAGGAAAAAAAAGAAATGGAAAGCAGTAACCAACCTCATAATTTTAACAAGTGTGAACTTTAACTTCAATTCTATAAACACACAAATAAAAGATAAATAATGTGGATATTTGAGGAATCATGCAGCCATATAGATTTAGTGAAAACATTAATAATTTAATGTCTACATTAAGTCTCAGAAAATAACTGTATATATATTTTCCAATAAAAAATTAGTAAAATAAGTACAGAACTGATAATAGATGTTAGAGATGACAGGGCCATTTTGAAAAATAAGTTTATGCTTATACAAAACTCTTCTACTTATTCTATAAGTTAATTATGTACTTATTAAGAAATTCAAAAGAACCAAGGCAAGAAAACCCAAGACCTATACGAAAGGTAGAATGTAAAATGTTTCAATCTACTTACGTTATTACAATAAAATGCGTAAAATACTCCTGAGACATAGCAGCCCAGTATTCCAATAGAAATTCCTGCATAATCTAATGCCATCCATCTTCGACATGTTTTTTCTGACCGATGGCAGGAAAAAAGATGATAGCCCACAGAGCAGAGCATACAGACCTGTGAAAAATAAAAACAAATCTTAACAAAGTGACTAAAGAAACTAAAGCAACTTATGCATGATGTTCAGGGAAATAGTTAAGAGGCTAGGCTTTCAATTCAAACATTTATGGGCTTGGATTCTAGCTCTGTGCCTTACAGTAGAGCGAGCCATGTCATTACTCTAAAGCCTCAATTTCCTCATGGGTAAAATGGAGATAATAAATGAGAAAATTTAAAATAACTACATTAAAAATGAAAATTATAAATAAATAGCACAGTAATGGGAAAGTTATACAATGTGAATGTTTTAAAACTATCATCTGAGGCTTGTTTTGATCCATGAATTAATTTGTTTTTAAAGAGTATTTACTATAGAAGCAATACATATCCCTAAAAAAAATCAAAGAACATAAATATAAGCCACTCTTACTTAATCTATTCCCCAGAGGTAGCCAGTGATAACATTTTTTATGTGTCTTTCCAGATATTTTCAATACATGTCAAATACCTGTGATATATTAATCTGTACACATGCACTCATTATATATATATACACATATACACACGCACACACACATTTTAAAATTAAATGAAATTACACTATGCATTCTGTTCCACAATCGGCTTTTCAGTTAAGAATTTTCATGTCTGTATGAGATTCACTGTATAGAGTTTACTTTTAATTTCTAAGGTAAACACAGCTTTATTGCCTTCAAGAAAAAACAGGCTGGTATAGTAGTGGCTCATGCCTGTAATCCCAGCACTTTGGGAGGCCATGGTGTGAGGATCGCTTGAGCACAGGAGTTCAAGACCAGCCTGGGCAACATAGGAAGACCTCATTTCTACGACAAACAAACAAACAAACAAAATTAGCTGGGCATGGTGGCATGCACCTGTGGTCCCAGCTACTTGGGAGGCTAAGGCAGGAGGATTACTTAAGCTTGGGAGATCAAGGCTGCAGTGAGCCGTGACTGCCCCACTATGCTCTAGCCTGGGTGACAGTGAGACCCTGTCTCAAAAAAAATAATAATAATTTAAAAAACAATCATGACTTGCTAACTTTATATGGTTGCCAAACTGAGAGTAAAGCTAATCTGACTCAATCAGCTAGCTGCTCTGATAATTGATGAGGGTTCTATGGCAGAATGCCTTTCAGCCATCAAGCACCTGCCGTGTGTCATACATTGGAGGTGATACAGAATCACTGAATAGTACAGTAACAAATCCTACTGTACTTCAGTGCAGAGCATAATTGAAAAAGGTGGGAGGATATTGACTCTGTGAGGGTACATGTGCATTTGGAGGGTGGGACTGGTGGGAAGAGAAGAGCATCAGAGAAGGGCTGTTCACCTGAGGCGGATTTTAAAAGTTGGGCTGGCATTCACCAAGGACATAAAAAAAGGTGTGCACATATTTATGGCTGGGGGACAGAGATTAAGGAAAAGCATCATATTCTTTATAATATGATTATGACATGTCCTACACATTAATGGGTTTTAACTTCAATATTATGGGTATGATATGATATGCCTAAAGATTTTAAGTGCCCCCTTACAGAGGTGTGGACTAGAAGGGCTGAAACAGGAGGTGATAGGAATAGCCCTGGAGAGCACGTACTGAGACAGTGACAGTGGGGTGCGGGCAATGGGACAAACAAACAATATAAAGTAGGTACAACCGATAAACATTTTGTAAGCAATTGCTAAGGCAGTAACATGGTCATCCAGCTATTAATATTTTATATTCTGGTCATTAAACAAATCTAGTTACTATAGACTCAATATCAATATTCAGTAACAATGTACTTTGTCACAACTTCATTGCTTCATCAATTGTCTAAAATCCTTAATAGTCTATAGCTTTTTGGTTACTAAGCAACCAACCAGTAACTAACTCTAAGTTCGTTATTTAAACGTAACTCTAAGAAGACTGGTTATTTGTTTTCTCAGATTATCCTTGAGATTAAGCACCATAAATCAGGAGAACATAAAAGTGTATTATTTCTCATTGATGGGGAAACATCCCATTGCCACAATGTTGAATGACACAAGAACAGGTCGCAAAATAGCAAGCAGGGATGACTGTAGCTTGGAAGTAGGTAGACAGGTAAGTGAGCAGGCAGGTAGGCAGGTGCAAGGTAGCTATGCATACACAAACATACACATTTGGGTTAAACTCATTGTTTAACGCAAATGTCCAATGTGGTTACCTCTGAAAGTGGAATTTCAAGTGACGTTTTCTTCCATAAACTTCTGTTTGCCTAAATTTCTACATGATTATATCTTGTAGTAATAATTAGAAACAAAAATAAAGCTCACTTCATTGTGAAAAAGAAAATAAAAAGAGGAAAAAGAAAACTATGGTATCTAAGGGAAAAGTAAAATAGTATTAACAGAAAACCTCAGATTTTAACCCACACCTAGTATGCCCTGTTTAAGAAGGAATATGTTATTCCTAGAGCTCCTTTAAAAATGGACTGAAAGAGAATCTGGGAAATTGGGTATGTTTCAGTTATAATGGAAAGTTTCCTTCAATGGAGTATCTCACTCCATCAAGGTAGACAGATAATTACAGTGTTACATCCCACATCGAAGCTCCTTGGCATGATAACAAAATACTTCATGATTTGATCCCTGCCAATCTCTCCAGCCTTAATCTTTCTCCATTCTCCTAGGTTTCAACCACAAAAACCAGTACCTGCAAGTCCAGAAAGTGCTAAGAAAGTGAGTCTTGCTTCTTTTTTCCTGCTTAAATGCCACCTCACTGTCTCTTCTGCACGCCTACGAGTGGCTTGACCTTTATACCAGGTTGGTTCTGTTCAGCACTGTTCAGATACTAGCATAGTATCTGGATGTATATAGGATGCATTCAACAAATATTTGTTAACTGAATGTAAATGGATCAAATCTAGCGAAAGGCATTATTGTATTCTGATGTTCTTCTCCAAAATACAAATACCCTGGAAGGTTCAAAGCCCCTGAATTACATTCTACTGTTCAGAATGTACTCTATTAATCTGGTTGCAAGGAAAGCACTAAAGCATATAGAAGCATAGGAGAAAAATGTCATGTCTTTTAATATTAAATGTAAATCAATATTAATAAATATATTTATGGTTTACTACATTGTCCACTGACCCTAAGAATCTGAACAACTCAGGTGAACAAGTTATAATTTGGTAAGAAGTGGTCTTTTCAAGTAGGGAAGATGGGATCATCTGTCTGTAGTAAGTTGTACAGCATATATTGTAACAATGATCATTGCACTAGCAATTAGGAGAACAGGATTTTACCGCCCTGCTGAATAATCCTGGGCAAGTCACGGTAATACTTTGGCTCTGTTTCTTTATTGGAAATTGTTGTAATTATTTAATCCTTTTAGTTTTGCAATGTATTGTTTTCTTACGTCAATACTGAAATTAATACACATTCTCTGAACTAACATCAGCTGTGGTAGGTAGTGAAGGCATAAAGAATAGGCCTCAGCATAAAGGAAAAGAGCAGGGATTCTCAAAGTAGATAATATGCATATAACTAACAAGAATAGAAGCCAGTTTTTACTTAATGATTATTAAGAGCATGTTAATCTATACTGAGATGCACCTAAAAATTTAAAAAGAAATTGATTCATTCACATTACAAAATTGGTTATGGATTGTAAGGGACATTTTGGCTGAAATCAGGGCAAAAATTAAACCTCAGAAAGAGTACATTTTTAAAAAATATTTGAAGGAAAAATAATTTTCTAATAACAGAAATAGGTTATGCTTTCCCTCAAAGAAAATTAAAATATTATTCCAAAAATTGGAATTAATAAAAAAGGGTAAGAGAGATTTGTTTTGCTGTGTTTCTTGGCCATTGAAGTCCAAAGTTTAAACTTGAGTAAAGCGATGACACTCTGAAATAAAATGATACACAATGAAAGCGACATTTGTGCAGCTGAGTTATGAGGTTCACCTCTCAAACTCAGCAGCAACAGGCTAACTGCAGGGAATAGCTAGTCTGTGTCTGTCATGAGAAAGGGGGATAATAAGTTTTTCTTTTCATTTTTATGTTTTTCTATATTCTCTGAAGCAGAAAAAATTGTTTTAAATGTCAATAGAACTATAGCCCACATTTGTTTTCTGTTTCAAAATTATCTGTTTGAAATCTACAAAATGTAACTGTTAAAGACATTTTTACAGATTCTTGAAAAATGCCAGTGCTATGGAACTAACAAATACAGGAGGTAGAGAGGAAAATAAACTGAAAGTATTTGAAGCCAGGCCAGTGGGTTCAAAATAAATTAACATTAAAGCAACAGAGCAAAAAATCAATACCAGCAAAACAGGACAGTAAAATATAGTATGGAAATAACAAATACAAAAATCACAGATGCAAACAGGAAAGAGATGAGAAATCTTCCTCAACAAGTTTTAAGTAGACACTAGTGTTATATTTCAGCCAGCTAATAGAATGCAAAGATTCCTACTTTTTTTATTAATCTTAAAGCAGAGGTGCCCAAAAAGAAGAGGAAAGAAATTTTTCTCCATCTTTGTAATTTAATAGATTTCAAACATACTCTCATAAGAACAGACCATTTGGTGTTTATGTTATGAAAATCAATAAGCTGACCAACATGCCATTCCAGGGCTCTTTAAAGCAAGTGGTAGGTCTGAGGTAAGGTCACCTGACCAAGCCTGCCTGACAAAAAGTTCTCTTTACCAATAGCAGTATTTGTGAAATGACTTACCTGGAAGCAGAAAAGACAAATAGAACAAATTACAAAATCTTCTCTGGACGCACTTGCTGAAGGTAACACAGATGTCATGTCATATATTCCCAGGGTGAAGAAGAGAAAGAAACCCAGCAAATGACTCCAGATGTTTACTGTCTCATTAGATAAAATAAACAAACTGGAAAATAAACATACATGCAACTGAGATTCACATTGGTCATCTTACTGTCACATTCAAAGGTTAGGGACAATTTTGAGGAGTTACCTAATACTTGCTCCAAAGCTCTTAACCCCACCTGTACCTTTCTAAATTTGATATATTATCTAATCAAATTATTCTAAGTTTTTCCACATTGCCACCAATCTTGGGACCACAGTTTTTTGGGTGCTCACCTCTATTATCATACTTACCATTTCCTTCTCTGTCTTAAGAGATCTACATACAAATTCCATCTCATCTTCCAGCCTATCAACTCCCTAATGGTCAGTACCATTCATCTTTATGACCTCACTGTTCACAATGCCTTGCTCAGATTAGTCTATAAACTAAAGGTCTCCAGAAATGAACGTGCAGAGGAAATCTGGATGTCAGCTAGCATATTCTATCAATAATATGTATCTGAAAACCTGCTCAGTGCAAGGTGAGGCATGAACTTAGAATACTTTCCTGGAGCTCATTAAACACAAATGCAAAATTAAATGGACTTAAGAGAAGCAAAATAAATATATATTGATCCATTGGAAAGGTTCTTTAAGACAGGCATGCCAGAACAACTTTGCTGTGGATGTCTTAAAACCAGTCTAGTTTCCAGGTGGCATAAGTTTCTCCTTTTCAGAAACAACTGGACTTTACTTTTAATGTGGGTACTATGTGCCCTCTTTCAAAATGCCCTGGGCTAACTGGTCTTGGCAGCACAGGTTGGTAGAGTGTGTATGACCCTGAGTCAAGAGGCTCACTGTCCCCACCCCACACAAGTCACTTAACCTCTCCGGGCTTCAGTTTCTTCATCTACACAGTAATGGAGCCACATTAGATGCTGCTGCAACTTTCTTCCAGCTCCTTTCTTACTTTTGGGAAATGGTTCTCCAGATGTGGAGAGGACTCATCTGATTACTTACTGAAAGGTGACATCATGACTAAAGATTAAAATACTCCCGCATTTGTCTGTAAAATCTAGTATTTTTGCTTAAATTTAGGTTTTTGGTCTTCACTGATTCAGAAATCCTTAACGTATTGACATTGACATATAACTCTAAATTTGTAGCAGTCACTGTGGTTCTCACGTTCTCATTTTTATAAGAAATGGAATTTCCTATTTATTTTGCTTCTCAAGTTCATTTCTTGTAAAAGCAAAAGCGAGAACCACAGTGACTGCTACAAATTTAGTTATATGGCAACACTTACTAGTAAGGATTTCTGAATCAGTGAAGGCCAGATACATGATGTATATAGCAAGGTGTCAAAACTATCAAATGATCATCAAGAATAAAGTGAATCTTGGATCATGAATTTCAGGCTTTATCATGTACAAACATCAAAGTGTAAAGACTACTTATAACTGGAGGAAGAGATGCACAAATGTGCTTGAAACATATAACTAGAAGACTGTTTTGACAATCAATACTATGCTCTGCTTATTACTTCAGAACTTTTATTTTTGTGAAATCCAGTATAGCCTGAGTAACTGCACTGAGAGGCGCAACCTCTCCATGTTCCCTGCAGCTAACAGTGGACTCACAGAACTGCTATGACATACAAAACCTCCTCAGATTACATCCAAAATCTGTCCCAGTCACTCCTGAAAGTCAAAAGGAGAGAGGGCAAAGGCTGAACTTGGAAAAGATAAGGCCGGTGGGAAGGCAAGAATACCTGTAATAAAGAATCTACTCTTACTGTATGAAAAGTTAGGTGTCTCCTGCACAGTAGACACACCTGACAGCAGTAACTTAAGCATATCCTGAGAATGACCCTATATGAAAAACACACTTGAATGTGTTTACAGTTTCAAGCATGGCCAACACTTAGATTGATTCCTTATCTGTGAGGTACATCTGAGCCCCTGTCCCATCTCATGGAATGCTGACTGTACAAGGGATGGAGGCCTTTTGTTTTGTAAATGAAGATTACCAGGTGGAGACTGTCAGGGGGAAGGGTGTTAAGTAAAATGCTATATAAACTGCATGCTTTCTGCAGGCGGCAGAGGTTCTCCCGTCCAGGTCACTGCCACTGGACCTCTCTGTAAATTACCCTAGTAAAACCCTATGTCTTGTTTACTGGCTTTGGGTCTTTTCTTCTGTCTTTCGAATCTGGTGCCATCCTTATTGAAGTTAACAGGAGTCCAGCATCACATCTTCATATTCTGTTCAGTTTTAAAATCAATAATCATCTTCATTATCATCATCTGTTCAGCTTCAAAATCATTGGTGATGACAACCAGGATTTATTGAGGGCTTAATAGGTTCCAGGCCATGTATAGCATTTCACACACAGAATCTAATTGAATCCTTTTTTACCTCTGGAAGCAGATACTGTGATTACCCTCATTTTTACATGTGGGTATAATGAGGCTCAGTGAGGTTACATTTTGCTCCAGGTCTCAGAACTCTTAAGTGGCAGATCTGGATACTAAAGTCTGACTCAATAGCTCAAGAGCTAATGCTCTATACTTAATTTTCCACTCCGTGAGATTTGGACCCTAACATTAGAATGCAGAGGACCCCTGCTAGTTGGGTAGAAAATATTTAAGGCAATTCACTGCTTGCCCTATTCTTATGGAACTCCAGATCCACAGCAGAACCCAGGTGTGTAATTTACTTATGTACAGGAGGCACTGGGGAGGAAAACGGTAATTACGCTTCAAGTTGTGAATCCTAAGGGCCATCCATTCAAGCCAAGTAGGGATGAGCAGTGATGTCACCTTGTGACCATGAGTCACAGAAACACTTTCATTGCAGGACAAAAGGAAAGAAGGACAGGAAAAGGCAATGCTGGAAAAATCAAGAATCAGACATGTGGTTGCCGCTTGAGCAACTCAACAGCCCACATTCTGGCACTAGGGTTTGCCACTGCAGTGACCTGGAGCTAACCAACATCTGTATCTTAATTCTCCTAAAGCAGAGGTCCTGTATTTCAGCACAGGTAGTAAGTTTGGACAGTTACTCCAAGAACTAGAACAGTTATTTTTCAGTTTTTTTTTTTAAACACAGGTTTTCAAGGGACTGTAGTTTCAAAGGTTTAGAATGATAAAGAAATTTCCTTCTTAGAGATGCTTCTGTGGTGCTCTAGTGGAGGCTCGGTGCCCGTTACGGGCTCTCTCTACCACAGTGCTTTTCCTACACAGCATTTTTTTCCACAATGGTTATTATGTAATTGTGTAATTATCTCTTTAACGTCTGTTACCCAGGCTACACCTTAGTAGCTTCATGAGAACAAGGGCCATGTTTGCTTTTTTTCTGCATGGGCTCCATAAGTATTTGCTAAATGAATAAATCTTGGGCGTATATGTTAACTTGTTTCCTATGATACAGGCATTTTTCTGGCCCAAAGCTACTGAATTCCCAGAGGGTTGCTCTAAAAAGAAAGCAAGCTTAGGTATACACCGGGCAAATATGGCTCAGCCCCATTCCAACATATATCTCAATGAGCCGAAAAAACCGAATAAAGGATGTAAAAGCCCTTTGTAAACAGCAAAGCGCCATAGGAGGGTTGTAATTATGATCACTGTTACTATCATGATTATTCCGTGGATCAAGTACCCTGGCCAAGTAAGAGGAGATAACGGGGGAGGAGAGGCGGCAAAAAGGGATGAAAAGGATGGGGCGGGGAGGAAATGATGGGCAAGCAGAAAGGCGGGGAAAGCAGAAGGGGGACTAGACAAAAAGGGTATAGGTGAGAGAGGGGGACACTCCAGGCGGAGGCGGCCAGACCATACCTTTTGATACACAGCCTGGACGGCAGGTAGGCCCGGTAGCCGTCGGTGATGTACGGGTTGTCCTTGAGGGACACGGGGATCTGCTCGTAGGTGTACAGACGGATGCCACGGGGCACCAGGACCGGCCAGTACTGGTAGCTGCCCAGCTCGATATAATGCGCGCTCTTCAGCAGCTTCTGATGCATCGTTCCTGGCCGCCGCCGCTCCCTGGCTAGGGAGTTCCCCCAGGCCCCGCCTCCCCGGGGAGGGGGCTTCGCCGCTGGAGCCCCCGCCCCGGAGCCCGCGGACGCTGCGCGAGGTCCTACCGCGCCGCCGCTGCCCAGCGCCCGGCTCTGCACTCACACCGGCCACTGCCGTCTGCGCCGCGGCGGACCAGGCGGCGTCGCAGCCTCCTCTGACGTCAGCGCGCTGCCGCGGCCCCGCCCCCCAGCCCTCGCTGGGAGGGGCAGGGGACTGGGCGTGCCGGCGTGTGCTCCAGCGGGCTCTGGTGGCTGCGCGGGTGCCGGCGTCTCTGGCGCTGTGGTTTGGCGGCGCCCGGGGTGTTCGTTTGCCTGTGAGAAGAGCCGAAAGCACAGAGCTACAGGCGAATACAAGTGGATTTTTTTTTCTTTTTCTATTTTATTATTAGAAGTAATAGTTGCTGCATTTTGAAAAATCAAGAGGAAAAGAGTTAACAGGAAGAAAAGTTCGAGGTAATTACCGTTTAGTTTATGCTTGGAATAACACGCACTTAGTGTCAGAAGGGACTTTGAGGATTTCTAAGCTGAAGTCAGCTCTTAGCACGATAGTTGGAAAGAGAGGAAACCTGATGCACATGGAACATACACCAGCATCGAGCACATCCTGAGCCATAAAGGAAAGCCCCCACGCATTCGAAACTCCGACCCCGTTCAGAGTTATGTTCGCTGATCACAGTAGAATTAAACTAGAGTAGCAAGAAAACTAGAAATCTCCACGCCTGGAATCTGAGCAATACACCAAATATTTCAAGGGCTGATGAAGAAATCACAGTGAAAATAAGAATATCTACTTAACTGAATAATAAAGATAGAACATATTAAATCCTGTGGAGTGCAGCTATAGTAGCGTTTAGAGGAAATGTTACAGCTTTGTTTCTGGCTGTGTACTGTGATGCAAATGTTTACTTATAATGGCAACAGGGCAAAACATCAGTTTGAGTACCGCATGTATAATAGAACCCTTAGTCCATTGTTTGGCATTGTAAAGGCAAGAAAAATATCTTGTCCTCACTTATCGCAAGGTTCACAGCTGACATCCTATGAAAAAAATTAAGAGAAGCCGGCCGGGCGCAGGTGGCTCATGCCTGTAGTCCCAACATTTTGGAAGGCCGAGGCAGGCGGATCGCTTGTGCCCAGGAGTTTGAGACCTGAAGCGAGAGGATTGCTTGAGCCTGGGAGGTTGAGGCTGCAGTGGGCCGTGTTTGTGTCACTGCACTCCAGTCTGGGTGACAAGGCGAGACTTTGTCTCAAAAAATAAGTAATAAAAATTAACAAGAAAAGGCATAATAAATTTATTTAACAAAGTTTTATGTGACAGAGGAGTCTTCAGAAATGACACAAAGACCCAGGAAAAAATGGTCTTTTTACGCTAAGTCTGATGAAAGGAGTGGATAGTTGTGGAGAAACATGATTGAAAAGGGGCATCATCTAATGATAAACTGAGGGGGGAACCTAGCAAGGCCAGTTCATTAAAATTCTTGGCCTCAGAGTATAGGGCAGGAACTCTCTAGAATGAGGGTTTTATGACCTAGTTTCAGGTGAGGTAAGTCAGAATTCCTTTGTGACCACGGAAAGGCAGGGATGGTCAGAAAGTAATCTTACTAGATTTTTTCTCTCTCTCTTTTTCTTTTTTTTTTTTGGTGGGGGGAGACAGAGTCTCACTTTGATGCCCAGGCTGGAGTGCAGTGGCGCGATCTCAACTCATGCAATCTCCACCTCCCGGGTGCAAGCGATTCTCCTGCCTCAGCCTCCTGAGTAGCTGGGACTACAGGCGCCCACCACCATGCCCGGCTAATTTTTGTACTTTTTGTAGAGATGGAGTTTCACCATGTTGGACAGGCTGCCCTTGAACTCCTGACCTCAAACGATCTGTCTGCCTCGGCCTCCCAAAGTGCTGAGATTACAGGTGTGAGCCACCACGCCCCGTGCCTGGTCCCTTACTAGGTTTTATGGCTTGCTTTAGGGAGAGAAATTCTAGGTTATAAGACCCACTTGGGAAGAATAGGAAAAGAATAGGAAAAGGAAGAAAGGAGGACAGAAAGAAGTTCAGAGAGACCTTAGTTCTGAGGCCTTCCCAGTCTCCTTTAGTTTAAAGAACTCAGCATGTCAAAGCACCAAACTTTGGGGTGTGGTGTTCTGAACCCTGACAACATACAATAATCACTCATAATACCTATTATTATTATGTAGTAATATTGGTTAATTTTTGAGAAGCAGTATGGCTTAGTGATTAAAATCTTGGACTTTGAAGCCATGTACTGAAGGTCAAATTTCTGTTCAATCATTGACTAACTATTAATACATGTCCTAGTGCAGGTAACTTAACCTCTCTGAGCCTCAGTTTTCTTATTGGTAGAATAAGACTAATAACAGTACTTTGTGTTGTTGAGGATTAAATGACTAAATCCATATAACAATCTTAGAAAAGTACCAGACATACTGTTAGCACTCAACAAATGTGAGCTATGTAGAGTTCAAACAAAAATCAATAAAACTGGAGAGGTAAATTGAGATATATCCTAAGTGGACTTAAATGTCCTATGAAAGAAGTGAGACTTATTTTTTAAGCCATGGAGTAAAAATAATGTTTGAGAACCTACTACATGCTCAGTACATTGTCTCTGCTGAAGGTTCCTGTGTATAGAAATTCTCATTTCCCAGTGTGGGACGATCATGCCTGAGAATGCCTGCCTGCCACTCCTGCAGACCTCCTCTAGGAGGTTCCTTCTGCATGTATTTCTTGCTAGTACCATATGATACTACCTTGAGGCTATTGCTGACCCACAGGTAGATTAGTAGTCTGTGACATGTGATGGCACAAATGTCCATTCAAGAACAACAGTAATTAGTTTGACCAATTGGTTACTTCCTTAGGAATTTGACCTGGAGATGTGGGAAGAGAATCCCTAGCCTGTTATTTGAAACAATGTAGAAAGATGCCCAGAGATTATCAGACACACAGAAAGTAGCTGAGTTATGATAATGATGGGAAACTAGCGTAAAGAACTAAAAATGGCACTTTGGGAGGCTGAGGCAGGCAGATCACGAGGTCAGGAGATCGAGACCATCCTGGCTAACACGGTGAAACCCTGTCTCTACTAAAAATACAAAAAATTAGCCGGGTGTGGTGGCGGGCACCTATAGTCCCAGCTACTTGGAAGGCTGAGGCAGGAGAATGGCGTGAACCCGGGAGGCAGAGCTGGCAGTGAGCTGAGATCACTCCACTGAACTCCAGTCTGGGCAACAGAGCGAGACTCTGTCTCAAAAAACAACAACACAACAAAACAAAAAACCACTTATGAAATGCATGAACAAATATGAAAAGGTAGATATAGCAACAATCCATGCCTGAGTCCTAGGGTGAGAAAGAGATCTATAGGTCAAAAAACAAAATAATAGAAATGGGAAGAGCTCTTCCACTCAAGTTTGTACGATAGCGGAAGCAGGAGCAACACTGCTTTGTGACACCTCTAACAGAGGGTAACTCAAAGATGAGAGGGCACATTTCCCCACAGATAACAATAACATTGTGGCACTCTGAGGGCTCTGGCTGTTTAGTCATGGTGCTTAACAGAGATCTTCAGCAGCATGTCTGATGGAAGAATAAAACTTGTTAATGTACTTGGTGAGGCACCAGCATCTGTGATAGGTGGGGATCAACAGCATCCAGGAGGAGACCTTAGTGCCTCTTGAAGTGGCAAGATGGGGAACTGAACTGCCCAGAGATAATGGGAAAATGGCAGCACCCTATCATGATCACCTGTGAGACAAACCCTGGATTTTAGAGATGATTGAGGTGGTGTGGATGGGACAGGGATGCAGTTCTCAAGGAACTGAAATCCTGAATTTCCAAGTGGGAGCAGGAGCCTGGGGACAGGAGACATGGGGGCTGAATGGGGCCTTTGGGGTAAGACAGATCCTTCCGTCCCACCTCCCTCCCTCCCTTCTTTCCTTCCTTCCTTCCTTCCTTCCTTCCTTCCTTCCTTCCTTCCTTCCTTCCTTCCTTCCTTCCTTCCTCCCTCCCTCCCTCCCTCCTTGCGCTTTCTGCATTTGTTATAATTCAAACAGTGTTGGAGTGAGATTCACAGGTATTGGGATGTCCACAACACAGAACTTTACATTTACTGAATTCTGACAATGTGTCGCACATTTTCCTATGTGCTAACAGAGATGAATAAGGCAAATTTTAGACAACAACCTCTGCCAATTTCAGCAGCACTGACATTTTGATCACTCTACCATTGAACTCTCTTTTCTGGACTTCTGGGACCACTCTCATCTGGACTCTTTTCCTTATCTTTCTGGCCTGTCTATAAAGTCCCAGGGGACTTTATAGCCACTATTTCTCTGACCCTTCAGAATGTTTTCAGGATTCCTTCTTCAGTGGTGTAAATTCTATTTTTTCCCTTTATATTTCCATGGCTTCAGTTACTGTCTTTTTCAGGTCAGATCTCCTTTCTATGCATCTGGATTTACATGTAAAACTGGACATAGAAACCTGAAATATTAAAAATGAACTATTATATTTTCTCCTAAATCTATTTACATCCCTAAATCTCTATTTACTCAGCCTGTTAAGCCAAAAGTCTTGCAGTCATCTCTTCCCTTGGCACAATTTTATTAGTAACATCCTTTGCTTCCATCCCCATCACTGCAACCAGTTCCTTGTCAATGATTTTTAACTCCCCTGCCTAATTAAGCTTATCTGAAAAAACAAGGAAGCAGTTCATCAATTTAACTGTGTCCTCTTTAATTCTACAACCATATTGCTAAAGAAAATGACAGGATGGCATGGATCGGTATTTCTACAAATTATTTACAATTTCTACAGAATCGTCAACATCATTTGGATATTTTAAATGTTTACTTGACATCATATCTCAAGTAAAAAAAAGATAGATGCCCATCTTCCCGCTTCCTTAGCAAATCAGCTCTTTCCTATCTAACGGAGAAAATAGAGGTCATAGAGTAGGCACTCTCTCAACTTTCTATTGCTAGCCTTCCACCTGTAAATTCACTCATAATTAAAGCCCATTCTTTGTTTCCTTTCCCCTGTCTCAATGGAAATGACTACTTTATAACACCTCCTACCTAAGGTCAACCCTGCTACCTATTTTCTGGATCAGGCTCCCCTTAGTTTCCTAATGGACCTTGCTCTGTCAGTTATCCTTCTCTCAGATGTATCTCCAACCTTTCCTTCTCTATTTTTTTTTCCTTTGGTACTTAAACATGTTGCAAACAAGCATCTTTGAGTAAACAGACTATAGAATGAGAGAAAATATTTGCAAACTATTTTGTAAATAGTTTGCAAAAGAAAAAAAATCCTCTGTTTTTTTTTTTAACATTTCAGCTTTTATTATAGATGAAAGGCTACCCGTGAAGGTTTCTTACATGGGTAAACTGTATGACACTGAGGCTTCAGACCATCCAGGCGGTAGGCATAGTACCCAACAGGTAGTTCTTCGGCCCACACCCCCCTCTCTCCCTCCTCCATCTAGTGATCCCCAGTGTCTCTTTTTCCCATTTTTACAAGCACGTGGATTCAATGTTGAGCTCCAACTTGTGAGAACACGTGGTATTTGGTTTTCTGTTTGTGTGTTATGTCAGGTCGCTTAGGATAATGATCTACAGCTCCATCCATGTTCCTGCAAAGTGCTGAAAGAACGATTTTGTTCTTTTTTTGTGGCTACTCAGTATTCTGTGGTGTGTATGTACCACATTTTCTTTAATCCCTTGTTGATGGACATTTAGGTTGATTTCATGTCCTTGCTATTGTGAGTAGTGCTGCAGTGACCACACAGGTGCATGTGTCTTTATGATGGAATGAGTTATTTTCCTTTGAGTATATACCCAGTAGTGGGATTGCTGAGTCAGATGGTAGTTCTGTTTTAGTTTTCTTGAGAAATCTCCAAACCACTTTCCACAGTGGCTGAACTAGTTTACATTCCCACCAACAATGTATATAAGCATTCCTATTTCTCCAGTCTTACTGTATTAGTCTGCTTTCACACTGCTATAAAGATACTACCTGAGACTGGGTAATTTATAAAGGAAAGAAGTTTAATTGACTCACAGTTCCACATGGCTGGGAAGGCTTCGGGAAATTTACAATCGTGGTGGAAGGCAAAGGAAAAAGCAAGCACTTTCTTGCATGGCAGTAGGAGAGAAAGAGCACGCAGGGGAAACTGCCACTTTAAAGCTATCAGATCTTGTGAGAACTCCTTCCCTATCATGAGAACAGCATGGGAGAACTGCTTCCATGATCCAGTCACCTCCCACAGGGTCCTTCCCTTGACATGAGGAGATTACAATTTGAGATGAGATTTGGGTGGGGACACAGAGCCAAACCATATCACTCACCCTCTGTTGTTTTTGGCTTTTAAATAATCGCCACCATTCTGACTGGTGGGTGTGAGATGATATCTCATTGGGGTTTTGATTTGCATTTCTCTGATGAGTACTGATGTTGAGCATTTTTTCATATGTTTTTTGGCCACTTGTATGTCGTCTTTTGAGAAGTGTCTGTTTATGTCCTTTGCCCATTTTTTAATTGGATTCTTTAGTTTTTGCTTGTTTATTTTTTTAAAGTTCCTTGTAGATTCTAGATATTAGTCCTTTGTCAGATATATAGTTTGCAAATATTTTCTCCCATTTTGTAGTCTGTAGTCTGTGTATCTGTTGGTAATTTCTTCTGCTGTGCAGAAGTTCTCTAATTAAGTACCACTTGTCAGTTTTTGTTTTTGTCACAATTAACATAAATTCTTTGCCAAAGCCTTTGTTGAGAAGGGTATTTCCTAGGTTTTCTTCCAGGATTTTTATAGTTTGAGGTCATACATTTAAATCTTTAATCTATCTTGAGTCAGTTTTCATATATGTTGAAAGGTAGGGGTCCAGTTTTATTTGTCTGCATATGGCTAGCCACTTATCCCAGCACAATTCCCCATTGCTTGTTTTTGTTGATTTTTGTCTAAGATCAGATGGTTGTAGGCATGTGGGCTTACTTCTGGGTTCTTTATTCTGTTCACTGTTGGGTGTATCTGTTTTTATACCGTTACCATGTTGTTTTGATCACTGTAGCCTTGTAGTATAGTTTGAAGTCAGATAGTGTGATGTCACTGAATATGTTCTTTTCGTTATTGCTTTGGCTATTCAGGCTCTTTTTTGGTTCCAGATGAATTTTAGAATAGCTTTTTCTAAATCTGTAAAAAATGACACTGGTATTTTGATAGGAATGGAGTTGAATCTGTAAATTGCATTGGGTAGTATGGCCATTTTAACCATGTTGATTTTTCCAAGCCATGAGCATGGAATATTTTATATTTCTTTGTGTTGTCTCTGATTTATTTGAGCAGTGTTTTGTAGTTCTCATTATAGAGATCTTTCACTTCCTTTAATGGATGGATTCTTAGGTATTTCATTTTCTTTGTGACTATAGTTAATGGGATTGTGTTCTTAATTTGGTTCTTAGCTAGAACATTACTGATGTAGAGAACTGTTTCTCTATATCAAATGTAGCTACTGATTTTTGTACTTTGATTTTGTATCCTGAAACTTTACTCAATTTGTTTATCAGTTCGCGGAGCCTTTTGGCAGAATCTTTAGGGTTTTCTAGGTATAGAATCATATTTTCAGCAAAGGGATAGTTTGACTTCTTCTTTTCCTTTTTGGATGCCTTTTATTTCTTTCTCTTGTCTGATTTCCCTGGCTAGGACTTCCAGTACTATGTCGAATAGGAATGGTGAGAGTGGGCATCCTCATCTTGTTTCACTTCTCAATGGGAATGATTCCAGTTTTTGGACTGTTCAGTATGATGTTGGCTGTAGGTTTATCATAGATGGCTCTTATTATGTGGTGGTATGTTCCTTCAATGCCTAATCTGTTGAGGGTTTCTACCATGAAGGGGTGCTAGATTTTATTGAAGGCTTTTCCTGTATCTATTGAGATGATCATATGGTTTCCATTTTTGATTCTGCTTATCACATTTATTGATGTATGTTAAACCAACCTTGCATATCAGAAATACAGCCTACTTGATTATAGTGAATTAACTTTTTAATGTGCTGCATTTGATTCAGTTTGCTAGTATTTTGTTGAGGATTTTTACGTTTATGTTCATCAGGGATATTGGCCTGAAATTTTCATTTTTTGTTGTGTCTCTGCCACATTTTGGTATTAGTATGATGCTAGCTTTGTAGAATGAGTTAGGGAGAAGCTCTTCCTCCTTGATTGAAAAAATGTTTCAGTAGGATTGGTGTCAGTTTTTCCTTATATGTCTGGTAGAACTCAGCTGTAAATCCATGTAGTCCAGGGCTCTTTTTGGTTTGTAGGTTTTTTGTTACAGATTCAATTTCCAAACTTGTTATTGATCTGTTCAAGTTTTTACTTTCTTCCTAATTCTATCTTGGGCATTTTGTGTTTCTAGGAATTTATCTATTTCCACTTGATTTTGTACTTTGTGTGCATAGAAGTGTTCATAATAGTCTCTGAGAATCTTTTGTATTTCTGTGGATCAGTTGTAATGTCATCTTTGTCATTTCTGATTGTTCTGATTTGGATTTTCTCTTTTTTTTTTTTGTTAATCTGGCTAACAGTCTATCAGTCTTGTTTATTATTTCTAAGAACCAACTCTTGGTTTCATTGATATCTTGTATGGACTTTTGGGTCTCAGTTTTATTCACTTCTCTGGTTTTAGTTGTGAGAAAACCTCTCTCTTTTTTTTTTTTTTTTTGTATGTTATTCTGAAACTACAGATTTCTCTCCTTCCATTCTCAGCCATATTTCTAGAAACAGTCTACATTTATTGTCTCCATTTCTAACTTTCCTTTTGTTCATTATCTCATGGCAATCTGCTTCTTACCTCTGTCTCTCCCCTGGCCTCTATGAAAACTGTAGCACTGAATTTGCCACACTGCATGGGAACTGCCTGCTTTCTTCTAGGTGTTTACTACAATATATAATGTCTTTTAAGGGATGTTTATTCTATTTGTAGTACCAGTGCTTTAGGTGTGATATCTATCTATGTATCTATCTATGTATCTATCTATCTATCTATCTATCTATCTATCTATCTATCTATCTATCTATTCTATCTATCTATCTTTTTTTTTTTTTTTGAGATAATGTCTCTGTTGCCCAGGCTGGAATGCAGTGGTGCAAACATGGCTCACTACAGCCTCAACCTCATGGCCTCAAGCGATCCTCCTGCCTCCACTTCCTGAGTAACTTCGGTCACAGGTATGTGCCAGCATGCCTGGCTAATTTTTTTGTTTTTCTTTTTTTTGTATTTTCGTCTTTTTTTTTTTTTGAGGTGGAGTCTCGCTCTGCTGCCCAGGCTGGAGTGCAGTGGCGCGATCTGGGCTCACTGCAAGCTCCGCCTCCTGGGTTCACGCCATTCTCCTGTCTCAGCCTCCTGAGTAGCTGGGACTACAGACGCCCGCCACCACGCCCGGCTAATTTTTTGTATGTTAAGTAGAGACAGGGTTTCACCGTGTTAGCCAGGATGGTCTCGATCTCCTGACCTCATGATCCGCCTGCCTCAGCCTCCCAAAGTGCTGGGATTACAGGCATGAGCCACTGTGCCCGGCCTCGTCTTATTTTGATTTCAGAGTTCCCTTCAAAAATTAACCCTACTTTTTATTTATTTATTTATTTTTTGGTAGACACGGTTTTGCTGTGTTGCCCAGGCTGGTCTTGAACTCCAGGTCTCAAGTGATCCTCTTGCTTTGGCCTCCCAAAATGCTGGGATTACAGGTATAAGCCACCATGCTTGACCTTTTTTTTTTTAAATTAAACTTTTTATTTTGAGGTCATTGTAGACTCATATACAATTTTAAGAAATGACAGATATCCCTTGTACCCTTTACTCAGTTTTCTCCAATAATAACGTCTTGAAAAGCTATATAGTACAATATTACAACCATGATATTGACACTGATAACAGTCAAGGTGTGGTATCATTCACCACAAAGATCCATCACCACAAAGATCCCTTATGTTGTGGATTCAGCCACACATACTTTCTCCTGCCCACCCACTCCTTACCCCTGATACCACTGATTTGTTCATTTCTATAATTTTGTTGTTTTGATAATGTTATATAAATGAAATCATACAATATGTCACCCTTTGGGATTGGATATATCACACTTTGTTCAATCGTTTACTTGTTGAAGGACATCGGGTTGTTTCCAGTTTTGGGTTATTATAAATGTAGCTACTGTGAACACTATTGTACAGGATTTTGTGAAAATCGAATTGTTCTTATCTCTGGGATAAATTCCCCAAAGTGCAATTGCTGGGTCATGGTCAGATGGTAGTTTCATGCTTGGGTTTATGATAAATACCAAAAGGTTTTACAGTAAATTTTCAATAAAGAAGTGAACAAATAATGTTATACCAACATCTTTAGAATGAAGATGGGGCTTGAATAAATGTATTTTTACCGTCTGCACAGGCAATCCTATTAACTACAAAAATGACATTCTAAATACTCTGAAACATAATGCAAAGCAGAAATCAATAAAGCTTAAATGTGGGGGATAAGCTTATTCATTACGCTAGGAGTCAGGGTTTTTTAGCCTAAAATGTATTTATAGCAATAGTGAAGTCTGATTCACCAGAAATAATGTACAGATATTACACTATAATATTTAATTTCCAAATGCCTACACTTTGAAAATTAGATCTAAAACCCCCACAAATGGCAAACATAGCTTGATAATCAGTAATGTATATTAAATAAGTAACCACATGCTCTTTAAAGATGTTTTCCTGTTTTTTATGGTAGTCCATTACAGTGTTCCATGTTAGGGTGCTCCACCAGAGTCCTTGCCTTGGTTACATCAGCCCATCCCAATGCCAAGCCTATCTTTTCATTTGAAATTCATAGCCAGCACTTATAATAAGGGTCTTCATGTATCATAGAAGGAACACGTGCTAGACCCAGATGGACGTGAGGCTGAATCTGAACAATAAAACTTACTGGCAAGTTACAGAGTTTCTCTTGGCCTTGATTTTCTCATCTATTAGATAAGGATAAGTCTAAACAACCTAAATAACTTGACAGGGTTTAACGTCACACGAAATAACATATACAAAGTACCTGGCATTGAAAAAGCATCAATAATATTCAATTCCCTTCTCTTATTCTTCTCTTATGGCATTTTAAATTTTCTGAGGAATAAGTTCCCAAGGCTTATTTATAAATGTTGCCCAAATTTGTAGTGGGTTGTTACAGATCATTCTTATCCAGGAGATTTGAACATGTAAGTTTAACAACCCAATCATATCCAAGGAAATATTCAAAGGCAGTTGATGCAGTTTCCACTGGGCCTTCTTAAAATTAGAGATAGATATTAAAATAAAGAAAAATAATCTATGCCTTATTGAAAATGTTTACATTTTGGGATACAAACCGTATGTTCTTATTACTTGTTTTCTTATTTTCTTTGGTATGAATATATATACACTCCAGTTCAAGAAAATGAAGGGATTTTTTTCTTAATTTGGACTGAGGTAGTTTTATTTTTAATAATTAAATGCTGTCAGAAACAGGACCACCATTTGCAGAGCCCAGAATTAAACAAACACCATCTTGCAGAATGGTTAAGAACATGCATCAGGAACCACTTATAGTAGAAATCACCTCTTATAACAGACAGGGGTAGTAGCTTACAATAATCTCCTATCTGATTTGAATTTATAAAATTGAGGAAGTTCAGTGGTGGCTTTATCATCTATTTGCTATGTAAAGTTTAGGAAAATATGCATAAAAATGAAAAATGCAAGTTAATGTAATGTTTGATTTTTCAATAGTGTTTTTAATTATTGTTGGGAGCCTGTTTTTATCAGAGAAAAGCATGAGAAGAGACTTACATTTATCAATAATTTAAAGGAGCTGCTCTATAGTAAAAAATGATTGGGCACATCTTCAACAGAATTCTTTAACTCTATTGTGGCAAATTTAGAAATAAATTGAAATGATGGCATAAAACCAAAAATCAAGGTTGGTTCTGCTCTTTGGAGTATCAGGTACCACATACACCACAAGGCCCTGCCTAACTCAGAAGATCATCTCCATTAGTCCAACACAGAGGCCTAAACGTTTGTTGTGTCTTCAGAAATACCTCACTAAAATGTATTCAAATTACTTTGGTGATGAAATCAATTAGCAATTGTCATGAAATCATTTACCGGATTAGCTAGTCACTACTTAGATTAGAACCCTGAGAAAATAAAGTATGGGCAGTTTAGTTTTGTTGGGAGTAAGGGGGATTGTGGGAAGTTCCTAGCATGAAGTATTTATAAGGAAGAAGGAAGAAGGAGCTGAAAAAGGAAGTGGGAGACAGGGAAAAGGAAGCAGGAGCATCCTGGAGTCTTATAGGATCAACCGGCTGTAAACTTTTGAAAGACAGGAAATATGGCGGGTTCACCATTGTATGCAGGTTAAATATCACAGCACCTTGAACATAGCAGGTGCACAAAAATATTTATTGAACAAATGAAAGAACGTATGTTCTAAAATGAGGGCTGGTATCAATTCTGAAAAGGGAGGAAGGAGAGCATTCCAAACTAAATTTACATCACTAAGTTTTCCTAGCCCTGACCCTGCTGAAGTTTGTAGAGCCATGGGTATGAACATAAGAGGTTGTGGAATTTCCTTCTGTAAGACCTTTAAAAATGAAAAAGATTCTTATGTATCTGGAAGGGTTCCTATGAAAACCAGGAGAATGATCTGAATAATCTGAATAGACTCTTGTTCTTTCTTCCTTGGGCTTTGATTTGTTTTTGTTTTTCAATTTCAAGAGATACAGTGCAAAATTATATATTGCCATCATTACTACCATGCAAATAACAATAATAATTTATTGAGTTTACTGTATGCCAGACAACTTGCTGAGTGTGGAATCTCCGCTAATGAATTGTCTCATTTTTGTTAACTCTGAGGATTTTGCCAGGTATTATACAGTCCTCCTGCAGATGGCACTCTTCTCCTGCAGAATTGTCACCTCTTGCTCTCTGGACTTGAGCCTTACACTGAGATAGGGATGAGAAATGAGTGATTTTAAGTTTGGTACACTGTGATCAAAAAAATTATTATCTATATATGAATTGAAATTCCTAAATATGAATAATCCAGCCCACTAGAAATTTAAAGAGTTTTTAAAATACAAAACTTAGTAATTAAGTTCACATAATTTTTCAATGGTTTTGCAGCTTTGCCTTTATCTTTATCATAATGGAACATAATTTGCTGTTCTGTTTTCCTCAGGAAAACTGAAACAAAGAATTTTTTTTGACAGGCAAGCTTCAGCTCAGAAAATGGATAAATATCTCTTCTCCTCCCCTGTGCTTCACTTTGAACTTCCCTCTCTACCTAATCTCTGGCTCATCTTTCCTCTTTTTGAGGGCTCAGGGTGATTGAGCCTGGGGAAATGAATAGCTGGTGAAATCTGACTGGTTCCTGGGCAGGCCACTGTTCATCAGGCTCACCTGGTCCAGCTGGGACTCAGCTTTTCCTTCCACAGTGTGGCCACAGCTAGCGCTGAGTACAGACCTTCAGAAACTTGCAAGTATAGATAGATAAAGCAGAATTAACAACATGCCCAGAAATAGCAATTTCATTATTACTATTCCATGGTATTTACAAAGACACTATTTTGTGCTTGCATAGCTTTCTTTATGCTTCTGGGCAAATGTGTAAAACATTTTTAGCTCTTATGTGGCTCTGGCAAGTCAATATGTCACATCCAGAGATAGCATCTAGTTGTCTGGCACACATGTGAAACATTTAGAATTATATAGCTCAGAGCTCTGGAATTGGTATTAACTATTTTATCAGACCCCTTGGTATAGTGCTATAAGGCACTGCTTCTTAGAGTATGATCTATTTATTGATCATCTGCTTTTGAATCACTAGGATGTATGTTAAGAACAACAAAAATAAAACAAAACCTTAGACCTGCCTTCTCCCAGCTACATAACCAGCCTATGAAGGATTTAAAAGAAACTAGTCATTCTTGCCCTCACTGAAGTTTCAGAACCATAAGAAAACAGTGCTTTCAGGAGCTAGCAGTTCCCTGAGCACAAATTAAAAGTCTGATTTTAGTCCTGGCCTCCAACTACTATCCTTTTCCACTTGGGGATATCGTTAGTGATCTCCCACTCTCTTTATTCTCAATTAGTTAAAGCTTATCCTCAGAGTCTTTATTCAGTAAAGATGATCTGAGAATCCCCCTAAGTTTAGTGCATTTTAATAAGATCGCCGCTGCTTACTTAAGGGAACTCTGAATTCCAGCATGCTTCTTTCTTCTGGATTAAGGGCTGACACAGTCGGGACCTTTTGTGTAACTTTGTCCTTCTCCTACTCCCATCTGTCTGGTCTCTTCTGGCCACTTTCTTTTCCTTCTTACTAGCAAGCAATGATGGTTTAAGATCTTCTCTGGTGTCCTTCCTCAGAGGAGGATTCCTCAAATCCTCCCGGAAGAGGTGGTTGAGCAGTCAGAGCACTTACTGCCCTGCTCCCTAACTTGTTTCCTGTCATCTTGGAAATAGTTCCCATCTTGTTTGAATCCCTGGTACCAAGCCTAGTGCCTTGCAAATAGTAAATGCTCAGTAAATGTGCATTGACTCACTGGAAGATTAAAAAAAGCACCCTTCACTTCTGTTCTTGCACAAAATTATAAACCAAATGTTAATAAGTGAGCTCCTTGAGCATACACCCATGGCTTTTTCATCTGTTAACATGAACAAATGAACTTGTGAAAGAAAATGTTCTTTTCCATATACAAACAAAATGTTATTTCCGTATACAAACTTGAGACACCGTGGATACTAAGGATAGGGGCCGTATTTCATTCATGTTCATACCTCCAGCTCTTAGCACAGTATGCAGCACATAATAGCACTTGCTAAATGTTTGCTGAAATAAAATTTAAGAAGCTACCTATGAATCACTCTGTGTTACCTCATGCAGTACAGGAGAAAAGACAGTCTCACTTTTACATATGTGCCTGGGACATTCTCACAAGCAGAGAGTTAGAGGACTTGTCATAGGTGCTACAGCTATTTAGAGGTGGATGCCAGACTAGAAATCAGGGCTGTTCAGGTTTAGAGGAGTCATGCCTCAGCAGGAACAGGTGGAAAAACCATCTCTTTTTGAGCAGGCTGTGATGCAACCTCTCGTTGGTAGGGGGCAATACTGGCACACGATATACATGAAAAGGCAGTCTTTCAGAAGAGGAGACTTGGGCAGATTTAGGGTGTCCTTTGGAATCAACTGATGGAACCATGACCAGTGTAACAGCAACCACAACCAACACCAGAGCCAGAACTAGCACCACAACCACCACCAATATTAATTGCCATTTATTTCATGATTGGTGAATGGCAGCACTGATTTTTTAGAACCAAAGTCTTCTGACTTTTAGTTTGATACGGTTTTTGTTGCACCATGCTATTTTTTTAATAGAGCTTTTTGTTTGTTAAAAAGTTATATATTTTCCTTTTAAGAATGGTATATTATCCTTACAAAAAATTAAACTTAGAGACATGGATGTTTAAGAAGTTTAAAAATTCTTGTTCCAGCCCCTTCCCATATACAAATAATGTTTTTAAAAATAGTTTTTCCAATGCATAAACTAATATCTATTTCTTTCATAGAAATTAAAACATTATAGATATGGCTTAATACTTTAGGCAGAGTGGACCTAGACTTGCTGAATGAACTAACTGGACTAATATGTTATCTTATGTGTGGCTTTTTTGGATGATTGTATGTAGGTTAGTTTAAATGTTGGTCCTACAGCTCCTAACAATTATTTTTCTCCTATTTTTTTCAAGATTAGTATTATTGTTATGTTAGTCCTTTTAATTTGTAACACATGGTGTGATTCAAACCACTGAGTCTTAGCATCTGTCAATGATAAGATCATTCTTTTTTGTGATAGAAGGATGGTTGCCAATAATGTGGCAGAATTTGGCTTTTCATTGTTGTATTATTAATGACTGCACCGGAGAAATTGTGGGAAGTATATTTTTTCTACTTAAGCTTCAGCCAGTTTTCTGAAGTCTCTTTTAAATTTCTACATCAAATTAAACCTAAGGAGATCTTAGATTTTCCAAAGTAAAATTTTTCTGTATCTCCAAAGTTGGAATTTCAAATTATTTATGTATGACCAGTGAAAGTGATCTTCTCACTCCTTGAGATGTGGAGGTTGTATGTTGCAATTATAATGATGGGAAAGGGTAGTCTGGGTTAAGCAAAAAATGGTATCTAGTAGATCTTATCTCAGAAGTACCCTGGCCAAAAGGCAGTCATTTGTTTTCTTGGATACTGTCCTTGATGCTGCTGATTTAAGGGTCTGGTTCATTTTTTCTTTTTGGAACTCTTTCTCTTACTCTACTTAGAACTGTTTATTTTTTATTTCACTTCTTTTAACTATAATTTTTGTGTCATTTTTTCCTGGTGTTTATTATGTCTCTATATATTTACTGTATCAAAATATTAGCACTGTTTTAAATATATTATCTACACATGCAGCATATTATTATGATAGTACTTATTTGTAACTTACAAATAAGTAAATATACATTTGTGGTATTGGGTGTATATGCCCAAATTTTTTACCAGATGGTGGTGTACAATTAAACATATTTGAGTCTACTGTTCAATATTATGTATTTCTTGAGGACATAGATTATTTCTTTTCTTCTTGATAGCCTTAATTGCTTAGAGGAATGTCTGGTTTATATTAGGTAGTTAATAAGTATTATTGGCTGGGTGACTTGCTGGATAGATGGATAAATGAATAGATCATTTAATTATGCTTCTCTTTATGAATAGGAGGTAATTTTAAGTTACCGTTTACTAAATACTTAAATGTACTAAGGACACAGCTGGGTAATCAAACAACTAGACTAGTAACTCCTCTAGATGTTATGTTTGGATGTATTAGAAACTGATTCGGTTTGCCACATTTTTCAACAATACACTGGATTGATGGATTAACACAAAATAAATAGTGAATATGATTGAGAAATTTTATGTAACTCTGCTTGGAAGGATTCATCTGTGCTAAATATTATCAGGATCACATTTAGGGTTTAGCAAGTAACCTGATCTCCACAAACCTCAAAGTTTGGATTTCTTTATATTTCTTCTCTCTTTGGTGAAAATGGCATGTGAATAGAACAATACAATGACAAGATTAGGGAGGAAGTAAGGGGAGAAGAAACATTCTAAAAAGATGTGTAGGCTCATATTCAACTGATGTTAGTCTCCTATTCCCCAACTCATTAGGGTGACAATGATGGGACTGACTGGGAGGGAGCACTATGGCTTGGCAGTACCATTGGTGCTCCCGTATATACAGTCTCTCAGATCACGTCTCCTTTGTCTGATTTGTCCCTACCTCACTGTCAGTCTTAATATCCATTTTCGCCACTGTGCAAAACCATTATGTAGTGCATCGTAAGCACTTACGATATATTGTTGACCTACTACATGCAGAACAGTTCTTCAGGTGGCCTTGGACCCACCCGTTTCTCCCTCCTTTTTTGTGTGTAGTTCTCAAGAGAAACTGTAGAATGTGCTGGGAATGCAGCATCCTGAGATGCGGAGGGACTGACCTGAACAGTCCATTGTGCCAGTCCCCTCTGTAAACAAAATGTCACTTTAGCCCCTCACGTCATATTGTCCCTATGGTATAAAACCCAGGGCAGGCTGCCTGCTGGGGGTCCTTCAGCTGTGGTACAAGTGGGGCACATACTGATGAGATTTCATCTTCGCCAGGCAGCTTTCCGGAGCCTTGAGGGGACAGGCTCGTCATGAATCCTCGGGTTTTTTTTTTTTTTTTTTTTGTCTCTTGCTTCTTATCTGTAAGTGATAAATCCACTTCACGTAACTTGTATGTGTGGGTGTTCTGTCTCACTGGACTCAGACAAATTGGTAGCCAGTGCACAGTGAACCTGCTTCACACACATTCCCACTATCTGATTTGTGTCTGTGTATATGTAAATGCATGTCTTTGATGGTGGAGGTAGTAGTCATAGTGCTGGCAGGGCAGTATGGGAAGGACAGTGTGACACTGCAGGCTTCACTCTGCTCCTTACCCAGGGGTGGCTTATTTAGTCAGTTCTGCTCTCCACCACCCAGCCTGTCTGTCAGTGAGGGAATGACAGTTTTGTCTTCTTTAGTTTTAACTTCTTTATGATAGTCCTCCCTTCTGCAAATAGATACATAGATTTTAAGAAAAGACATGTTACTACTATAATAAGCCCTATGCTTTTTTTCCTTCAGAATTTCCCACATCAGCTTGGGGTGTTGCTGATGTTTTCTTATTTTACATGAGTCTTTTATTTTTTATTTTATTTTATTTTTTGAGTCTCCCTCTGTCACCCAGGCTGTAGTACAGTGTTGCAATCTCAGCTCACTTCAGCCTCCACCTCCCAGGTTCAAGTAATTCTCCTGCCTTAGCCTCCTGAGTAACTGGGATTATAGGCACCTGCCGCCATGCCCAGCTAATTTATTTTTATTTTTATTTTTATTATTTTTTTTTAATTTCTAGTAGAGACAGGGTTTCACCATGTTGGCCAGGCTGGTCTCGAACTCCTGACCTCAGGTGATCCACCCGCCTCGGCCTCCCAAAGTGCTGGGATTAGAGGCGTGAGTCACTGTGCCCAGCTTTAGATGACTGTTTTACTGCTATGGATTAAAATAGAAGGAAATGTGAATTGCTATCAATGTGGGCATATTTGGGTGTTCACTTATGAGTTATATAACTTTTTATTTTTTGTCGATGAGACTGTTTTCTTTTTCTTGACCTCTCCTCTTTTGCCTTTCTCAAAATAGTCACATACTAAACATGAATGCCCTTCTTAGTGTTAATACTGTGATATACCTGACCAGTTTTGCAAGAGAAGAAAAGCGCATGACACAGAACAGTTTCTCCTAGCAAGTGAGGTAGAAGTTCTTTGTACTATCTTCTTTTTATTTGAACATAGTTTTTCTTTTCAAAAAAGGGTTTAAGTAGTAATTATATGTGTCAGTGATTTTCCTTTATAGTGGATGGTTTAACACATGTTATGGCATAGCTGAAAGAAAATCTAAATCTTTCTCAGAATCATAGTAGAGGAATGGTTTATTATTGAAGATCTAGAATATACTATTTTTAGCAATCGCTGGTATGGTAACACTGTTCTTTTTTGCCTACGATTGATACAAACTTTAAGTTACAAACTCAGGCAGGCAAAAGATATAACTATTTTTCTAAAGCTTGCTTAACTTCTGTTACAGCTTGAACTGCATTAAATATCTGCCCCTCCCCGTCCCCCTACCTCTGACAAATTGACGCCCACCTAGAATCTGTGACTGTGACCTTATCTGAAAATGGAGACTTTGTGGAGGTAATCAAGTTAAGGTGAGGTCAGACTGGGTCAGGGTGTGCCCTGATAAGAACAGGGAGTTTGGACACAGACATGCAGGGGAGACAGCCGTGAGAGGATGGAGGCAGAGATTGGAGACATTCATCTACAAGTCAAGGAATACAAAGGAATGCTGACAACCACCAGAAACTAGAAGAGGCAAGGAAAGTTGTTTCCCCAGAGACTTCAGAGGGAGCATGACCCTACTGACACCTTGATTTCAGACTTCTCGTCTGCAGAACTGTGAGAGGGTAAGTTTCTGTTGTTACCAGTTTGTGGTAATTCAGAGTCCCTTTTTAAATTAGAGTGGCAGACAATCTCATTTGATTTGGAGAATCCTTTCTCTTTCTTTGGAGTTGTGTTAAGTAGCAGTAAGATGTGATGTTGGGGCAGGGTCCACAAATTCTTAACATCACTAAGCTATCCTGGTGTCCCTGAACATCCTTCGCTTGATTCACCATCAGTGCTCTTCCCTGGATGCTGCAGAGATGACCTTTGCTCCCCTGACATGACCCCTTCTGGTCTGCCATTTTCTCCGCTATTTCCAGGCCACTCTTGAGTGACCAGGAATTAGTCCGCTGCTCCCATGTCATACTGTGGTTTATATAGATAGATTCAGCAACTGTCTTATGTCTGGGATATTGACATCTCCCAGAATCAGCACTTTACTAGGACAATGGATTGCAAGATGTCTCTGCTTTTGAACCCCACAAACCTATCTGGGGGTGTTGCCACCTCTTCAGGACTTGGTCCAAGGAATGGTTCTGGGTTTGTTGCTGATGCATGTTCTCCTTACTTGCTCTGTGACTCTGTTTCCATCACTCTGGCCGAAGAATGTTTTCCTAGCCTTGTTTTGAAGGTAGGGTGGGGAAGTGGCAAATCCTTGCCTACTCATAATGTTTTCTCTAAGATCTTTTGTCTATGTCTTGATTCTTTTCTCTTCCCTTAACATACTAAATCAACAGTTCTCAACTGGAGCTCATTTAGCGATGTCTAGACATTTTTGGTTGTCACATCTAGAGAGCTGAGGGGTTTTATTGACGTCTAGTGGGTAGTGGCCAAGGATGCTGCTGAATATCCTACAGGGCACAGGACAGACCCTTATAACAAATAATTATTGGCTCAAAATGTTGTTAGTGCCACTGTTGAGAAACAAGCCTAGATCCTTGAAACAAAAAGAATCTGAAAGATATGTCTTTTTCAGTTTGCTTTCTGCCATCATAAATTCCTTTTTTTTGTGGCAATGAACACAGAATATTCTGCTTTGCAATGGGGAGAGTTAATGGTGAATAGAAATTCACCTTACATCAGAATTGTTCTGATTCTTCAAGGAAAGGATATTTAAAAATCTTTCCTACTTCCTCTGTCACATGAATACATTCTTTATGTTAAAATATAAAACAGAGCATTAGCAGTTACGGGGACTTCTGAATTGGCTAGAAAGCCAAATCATCTAATTTGGCAGGGGACAAAAATCCACTTTAGAGTTTAAGCCGTTTTGGTTGACTATCTAGAGAGCTCATATGACTTAAGCAAGTGCATGATTTAGTGAATTCATGCCAGGCTTGAGAAGAATGTGTAAATGTGGGTTGCAGTCTTGCTTCTCTTACTAACTGCTTGAGTAGGCAACTTCATTTATCTGGGCCTCATTTTTCTCTTGTAATAGAGGTTTACTCTAGATTATTTCTGAAATCATAAATTGTCATTGAATTTTTTCCTAGGCTAGGACCAGATTCTGAGCAGAAATAATTTTTCATATACGGACTCAAAATGTACTATATAAAATCATCTTTTTTCATGACATTCCTTAGAAATTCTTTGTTGCATTGCAGTTGTCCAACAAAAGTTGTTCTCCTCTTTTTCCATGTACCTGTAATTAGGGCAAAAGACTAAGCTGCTACAGTAAGGAGACCCACCAATATAGTGACTGAAAAAAAAAAAAAAAAAAGATGAGGCTAGACCACATTTCTCAGATTCCCTTGCATCAGGCATGATTAAGTTTTCACCAATTGAATGTGAGATGTGAGGCATCTAAACCCTGATCCCAGTCCTGAAGGCAGTGGAAGTGCCTCTTTCATGTGTTCCCTTTTCCTCCAGCTGAACTCTGGGCTTCAACTGTGCAGGTAACAGTGATGCCAAGGGGGTGGAACAAGATGAAAGGAGTCTGAAACCCTAATGACAAAGTGGAGTAGAGCCACCCCACCAAATTGGATTGTTTTCCTCAGAGCTGTTTGAGAAGAGATACAAAATTTTGTTTTTAAAGTATGGTTCAGTGTCTTTATTTTAGCTGCTTAGCCTTTTGCCCTAGTCAGGGAATTCTTCATGTAGTGGTTAAAACAACAAACTTTAAAAAAATGCATTTTTGTTATACTCAGTATGAGGCCTGATGTTTCCCTACCTCACTGTCATTCTTGTTACCCATTTTCGCCACTGTGCAGTGCATTGTAAGCACTTAAAAAATATTTGTTGACCCACCACATGCAGGACAGTTCTCCAGGTGTCCTTGGATCCACCCAGTTCTCCCTCCTTTTTTGTGTGTGGTTCTCAAGAGAAACTGTAGAAAGTGCTGGGAATGCAACATCCTGAGATAAGGAGAGGCTGACCTGAAAGGCCCAGGCTTTGTGCCAGTCACCTCTATGTTGTCTTCTAATATCTCATTACTAAAATGTAAGTGATTTTTTTTTAAGAGACAGGGTCTTGCTCTGTCACCCAGGCTGGAGTGTAGTGGTGCGTGATACCACACGTGGCTAATTTTTTAATTTTTAATTTTTTTACCTGTTGCCCAGGCTAGTCTCAAACTCCTGGCCTCAAGCAGTCCTCCTGCCTCAGCCTCCCTAAGCACTGGGATTACAAGCACGAGTCACTGTGCCCAGCCATAAGTAAGAAGAGGATATGAACAACTTTAGGTCCATCTTGTTCACAGTCTCTTCTTTTCTCTGTACTATTTTCTCTTGTAATTTCTGTACTAAATAACAATCCTCATAATCTACTCCAAGTTGGCATTTGTTGTTTCAGGGATGGCCTATGCTCCCAGGATGATGAGTTTCTATAATCTAAATGCAATGGCTCACATTTTAGACTTAAAGTATTACATTTCGTACTGTGTTGTTCCTCTTATAGCTCTTTCTATTTCATAGCTTTGCTGGAATGTAGGGTATATGGCTCTCTTCCCATGTGTCTAGGCACAATTGTCTATTGTGGTCACTTGAAAAGAATACTTGGGAAACTCTTCCCTTTAGGGTACAGGGAGGTAGAGGCAGTGGTAGAAATGGACGGTGGTTTAGATTGTCTTGGTTTTTACTGAGAAGGAAGCAATTTCTTGCCAGAGTTCTGCTCAAAACTCACTACTTTCTAGCAAGTGTTCTCTCTGACTATTGTTGCAGCCACTGATCTGTAAGTTATAGTAGTAGTGATTATTAAGTATCATTTCAGGTATCAACCAGATTCTGACTGTGAACTATTTTTGTGTTAAATGATTTTAACTATGCAAATAGAAACTATTTCTTTAGGATAAGTATTAATTTAATTATCAGATAATGAATAAGAGAAAGAATAAATTGAATACTCAATTTTACATATGTTTAAATGTGGGCAAATAGGTTAATCGTTCTCCTGTTAATTTTTTTTTTCTGTCTTAAAAGGCAAAGGTGATTAGCTGATCTGTGATCTGAAGGGAAATGACTTTGATCATCTTATCAACCTTTACATTTAGCTTTCTTTAAATGGACCCATCTTATATAGTTTGCTTAGCACTATTTGCAATATACTTGCTATTTGAAATCAAAATTCTTCCCAGGAAATTTGGGTTAAAATGTTAGTTCAATTACGTTTTTTCTCAATGACCTGGTGAAATAACTTTACCTCATAATTTTAAATTGGTCTTTCGGAAAGAAAACTTGTTTGTACATTTTAATCTTGATATTAGTTCATGCAGGCCTATATGTTTATTTTTCAAGTGGCAAAAATCCATACTTTAAATCCATAACCCAAGTTGAAATCCATACTTGTTTGCTGTGACTTCACTGGGATTTGAGTAGGAGATCCACCTTTCTTCTGATGTTTTAAGTAGGCAGTTGTGGATGGTTTCCCGGGAAGAAAATCCCCAACAGAGAACTTTTTGAAGAGTTGTTGCATTTGCTCTGTATGCTCTCTGTGTTTTGATACACTGAGCAAGGAATGTTGATGAGACATGAGGCAGAACAGCTTGTTCCTCCACAGCTATTTTGACTTTGCAATGCTGGCAGTAGTAAAAAAAAAAAAAAAAAAAAAAAAAAAAAAAAAAAAAAAAAAGAGAGAGAGAGAGAAAAGAAAAAAAAAAGTTTAGTGTGTTAACTAAGCAAACACATGGGGCTTGGAAAAAGGCTAGGGAACAGCTAGGCTATTCTTGGTATCCAAAACCCTATTGCTTAGAAACTTTTAATTCCAGTTTATGAATGCATGGTACTTGGAGTTCTACATTTCTCTAGATGTCCTTTGTCTCTGGGAATGTTAACAGGAACAAATGGTGTTTTTAATGAAGTAAAATTGTTTTTGTGTTCAAAAATGAAATTTCAGTACAAGGAGGATGACTTAGAAGAATAGACACCTCAAAGGATTCAGAATGTGACTGTGAAAACCAAATTAATTAAGAGAAATGCTCATGCTACTTTAGGTATTGATGAGTATGGATTATCCTTAAAAAATGAAAATATCAAAGATGGAATTTTGTTATATTAGGGATATTTTGGAAGAATGTGGATTATAAACTTGCGTTTTGTGAGTTGTTCTTGCTGTTTTTCACAGAAGTGCCAGCATACCAGCTCTGAGCCAATGCTTCAGGAGGCATGGAGAGTTTCCATTGGCCTCTCTTATGCTCCTACCGTCTGCCATGAGAAGGACACACCATGGTTAGCCGCATCTCCTTTTGCCGGGGTCCCAGGATCAGAGATACAAGAAACCAACCTGAATTTGGGCCAACCTAAGCCCAATTGAGCCCAGCTAAATCACTGCTGACCTGCAGACCTCTGAGGGAGAAGTGGAAGTGAATACTTTCTTTGTTTTAAGCCATGGAGATTTGGCAGTTGTTTGTTATGCAGCAAAACCTGACTAATACACCTTTATTAGAGGTCTCTAATTACAGGTTGTTGACATGTGAGAACCAGAGTGTATAGGACCCAGATCTTATGTCCTGCTTTAGATTCCCTCAGCAGGTTTGTTTCTCAGCCCATGCTGTCAATGGTTTGACAGTGATTCATGCTGTCGCTGGGCAGTAGCTATAGGGCAGCCAGCTTTACTGGCTACAATTCAGAATTTCTTACTCCTCCTGTCAGTTTTTTAGACTTTTGAACTTCTAATTCCAGTTTACAAATGCATAGTTGAAATTCACTCTGATGAAATTGCATAGTACTTGGTGTGGTGACTGACATCTTAAGTGGCCATCAGAAGAGCTAGATGACACAACTCAGAAGTGTGATGGTATTAATTCCCATGGAGCAATATTTGACTAATGGGAAACTGAAGATGGCAGGAAGAAAGCAAATACCTCTCTCCCCTTCTTACTCCTTCCCATGCACTATTCCAATTACAGATACACAAGGCTCATTTGAAGTCCTGTATGGCCAAGCAGGTGCTTTTGCTGAGTGATCTGCTATACCTATTTATGGCTCACTGGGAAGCAGTGACCAGCAGGGTAATAGCATTTTACATGGCTTTCCATCCTTCTTTGCTACATCTCCCTTTTCTCCCCTGGTTCATACCACCCAAAGAAAGCATCAACACTTAATTCTTGATTCAGGCTCTGTTTTCTAGAGAACCTAAGCTAAGGCCTTGACCTAGATCATCATGTCAAGGTGAAGATGATAAAACTGATGGCTAGGATTATGTCAACTAATACCTACTGATGACCACTGACTGTGTATCAAGCAATGTATTGAGTGTTTTGAATTCATTTTATTTAATATTAATTACAACTCATGAACTGTGTAGTGTTATTAGCTCATTATATAGATGTTTGAAAATTTGCCAGGATCACATAGCAAGTAAGTGGAGCCAGGATAGAAACCCAAATATTTCTGACATCCTATCTTATGAGTTAAACTACTAAGTAACACAAATAAATTGCAGAATAGGTCACCGGGTGCCCAGTTTCAATGTGTGCCTAATACAGTGTACTTCACATAGCATACATTCAATATGGAATTTTTGATTTCATAAATAATTTATTAATCTTCTATTAATAATATTCTGGTAATGCTGGGTGCAGTGGCTCAGGCCTATAATCCCAGCACCTTGGGAAGCAAACATGGGAGGATTGCTTGAGTCCAGGAGATCAAGACCAGCCTGGCCAACATAGACAGACCCTGTCCCTACAAAAAGAAAAAAAATTTAAAATAACATTTTGGTAAACCTAGAGTTATTCTACTTAGGACTCATGGTTTGTCAATTAAAAAAATTAAAGTAAAAATGTCGTATTTAACCATAAAACCTATTCTAAGTTAGAAGACTATTTAGAATTTTTGGGGGCCAGAGAGATACCATAAAATTATCTTTGTATGTTGTTTGAAAACAGTCTATTTGAACCTAATGGATTTAGGATAAAGGCATATCTATTACAGTAGGAATGGTTTTTTGTTTTTAAAAAACCATCCTTGTTGCTTTATGGAGGCAGATTATTATAGTAGAAAAGCAGTGAACTAAGAATAAGTGGACATAAATTCAGCCCTTGAGTTTTTCATGAGCAAGTTTATGATTTTGTGAAAGTCAGCCTGGGCTTGGGATTCAGATACAACATCTGTAAAATGCAAAACTGGTTAAAGAATATTTCCAGCTCTGAATGACATCTGTGATTTTCCTGAAGTTACTAGGACTCTGTATCCAGATACTATCTGAAGAGACAGTTGCAGCCACACTTTTGATGATATGTTATGCTCTTTCCCTCTTCTAAGACTTCCCTTTATCTGTTTCTTAGTTTGGCAGATTACATGTTCTTTAAGATTCATTTCAAATACCTTTTTTTTTTTTTTTTTTTTTTAATTTGTGAACCTCCCCTGACATTCTTAGGCAATTTCCTACTTTTTACCCATAGGAAAGCTTTGTATACCTATGCTGTAATTTTTACTCCGTCATTTTGTGATTATTTGTATGTGTGTTTCTAACTATACTGTGGACATTTAAAAAACCACAACGAAGTATTTATTATATTTTAAAAAGGGAATCAATTGTGGTAGTGTTATAGAGGCCATCTATATTTTTTCTAATGCCTTATGTATTCATAGACTCTAGGTACAAACACTTTGATCATCAAATTCCACTTTTTGCTTCTAAAAATACACTAGCTCATGTGCACGAAGAGACTTGTGGAAGTTTCTTTATTGTAGCAGTATTCAAACTATTTTATTAACTGGGACTATGGGCACATGCCACCCTGCCTAGCTGTTTTTTTTGATAGAGACAGGATTTCACCATGTTACCCAGGCTGGTCTTGAACTCCTGGGCTCAACTAACCTACCCACCTTGGCCTCCCAAAGTGCTGGAATTACAGGTGTGAGCCACCATTCATTTTAATAGCCCCAATGACATATTGGGGCCTGTTTTCATTCATTTTAATAGCCCCAATGACATATAATTGACTGTATTACTTTACTACGACTGCTATAACAAAATACCACAGACTGAGTGGCTTAAACATACAGAAATTTATTTATTCACATTTCTGGAAGCTAGAAATTCAGTTGAAGGTATCAGCAGGATTGATTTCTTCTGAGGCCTCTCTCCTGGGCTTGCAGATGGCCATCTACTTGCTATGTCCCTACATGGTCATCCTATGGTCTGTGTCTTAATCTTCTCTTCCAAAACAACGACAACAAAAAAATTCCAGTTTTATTGGATAAGGGCCCACCAATATGACCTTATTTCACCTCAGTTCTCTCTTGAAAGGTCTTATCTCCAAATATAGTAACAATCTGATATAGCAGTGGGTAAGACTTCAACATACGAATTTTGGAGGATACAATTAAGTTCATAACATTGACCTACCATAAAATGCACATAAAGTGTACAGTGTGATGTTCTGAGATATACATACATCTACAAAACAATCACAATCAAGATAATGAATATGTCCATTGTCCTTTCATATTTTCCATGGTCTTTTTGTCATCCCTTCCTTTAGCCTTTCCCTACGTTACTCAGTTCCCACACAATCATTGATCTGCTTTGGATCACTGTATATTAGTTTGTATTTTCTAGAATGTTCTACACATGGAATCATATAGATTATACTCTTTTTGTTTGTTTGTTTGTTTGTTTTTGAGACGGAGTCTCACTCTCTCACCCAGGCTGGAGTGCAGTGGCGCCATCTCAGCTCACTGTAAGCTCCACCTCCTGGGATCACACCATTCTCCTGCCTCAGCCTCCTGAGTAGCTGGGACTACAGGCACTTGCCACCACACCTGGCTAATTTTTTGTATTTTTAGTAGAGATGGGGTTTCACTGTTTTAGCCAGCATGGTCTCGATCTCCTGACCTTGTGATCCGCCTGCCTCGGCCTCCCAAAGTGCTGGGATTACAGGCGTGAGCCACTGCGCCCAGCCAGATTATACTAATTTTGTTATTCAGCCTGATTATTTTGAGGCTCAGCTATAATGTAGCACATACCAATAACTTATTCATTTTTGTTGCTGAGTAATATTCCGTTGTATGGGTATGCTATAGTTTCTTTATCCATTCATCTACTCATGGACATTTGAGTTCTTTCCAGTTTGGGCCATTAAAAATAAAGCTGCTATGGACATTTGTGTATAAGTCTTATGTGGACCTGTCAACATTAGACAGATCAACGAGAGAGAAAGTTAACAAGGATATCCAGGAATTGAACTCAACTCTGCACCAAGCAGACCTAATAGACAGCTACAGAACTCTCCACCCCAAATCAACAGAATATACATTCTTCTCAGCACTACATTGCACTTATTCCAAAATTGAACACATAGTTGGAAGTAAAGCACTCCTCAGCAAATATGAAAGAACAGAAATTATAACTAACTGTCTCTCAGACCACAGTGCAATCAAATAGAACTCAGGATTAAGAAACTTACTCAAAACTGCTCAACTACATGGAAACTGAACAACCTGCTCCTGAATGACTACTGGGTACATAATGAACTGAAGGCAGAAATAAAGATGTTATTTGAAACCAATGAGAACAAAGATACAGCATACCAGAATCTCTGGGACACATTTAAAGCAGTGTGTAGAGGGAAATTTATAGCACTAAATGCCAACAAGAGAAAGCTGGAAAGATCTAAAATTGACACCCTAACATCACAATTAAAAGAACCAGAGAAGCAAGAGCAAACATATTTAAAAGTGAGCAGAAGGCAAGAAATAACTAAGATCAGAGCAGAACTGAAGGAGATAGAGACACAAAAAGCCCTCCAAAAAAATCAATGAATCCAGGAGCTGTTTTTTTGAAAAGATCAACAAAATTGATAGACTGCTAGCAAGACTAATAAAGAAGAAAAGAGAGAAGAATCAAATAGATGCAATAAAAAGTGATAAAGGGGATATCACCACCAATCCCACAGAAATACAAACTACCATCAGAGAATACTATAAACACCTCTACACAAATCAACTAGAAAATCTAGAAGAAATGGATAAATTCTTGGACACATACACCCTCCCAAGACTAAACCAGGAAGAAGTTGAATCCCTGAATAGACCAATAACAGGCTCTGAAATTGAGGCAATAATTAATAGCCTACCAACCAAAAAAAGTCCAGGACCAGAGGGATTCACAGCTGAATTCTACCAGAGGTACCAGGAGGAGCTGGTACCATTCCTTCTGAAACTATTCCAATCAATAGAAAAAGAGGGAATCCTCCCTAACTCATTTTATGAGGCCAGCATCATCCTGATACCAAAGCCTGGCAGAGACATAACAAAAAAAGAGAATTTTAGACAAATATCCCTGATGAACATTGATGTAGAAATCCTCAATAAAATACTGGCAAACCGAATCCAGGATCAGAAAGCTTACCCACCATGATCAACTGGGCTTCATCCCTGGGATGCAAGGCTGGTTCAACATATGCAAATCAATAAACATAATCCAGCATATAAACAGAACCAAAGACAAAAACCACATGATTATCTCAATAGATGCAGAAAAGGCCTTTGACAAAATTCAACAGCCCTTCATGATAAAAACTCTCAATAAATTAGGTATTGTTGGGATGTATCTCAAAATAATAAGAGCTATTTATGACCCACAGCCAATATCATACTGAATGGGCAAAACCTGGAAGCATTCGCTTTGAAAACTGGCACAAGACAGGGATGCCCTCTCTCACCACTCCTATTCAACATAGTGTTGGAAGTTCTTTCCAGGGCAATCAGGCAGGAGAAAGAAAGAAAGGGCATTCAATTAGGAAAAGAGGAAGTCAAATTGTCCTTTTTTGCAGATGACATGATTGTATATTTAGAAAACCCCATCATCTCAGCCCGAAATCTCCTTAAGCTGGTAAGCAACTTCAGCAAAGTCTCAGGACACAAAATCAATGTGCAAAAATCACAAGCATTCTTACATACCAATAACAGAAAAACAGAGAGCCAAATCATGAGTGAACTCCCATTCACAATTGCCTCAAAGAGAATAAAATACCTAGGAATTCAACTTACAAGGGATGTGAAGACCTCTTCAAGGAGAAGTACAAACCACTGCTAAACAAAATGAAAGAGGACACAAACAAATGGAAGAACATTCCATGGTCATGAATAGGAAGAATCAATATCGTGAAAATGGCCATACTGCCCAAGGTAAGTTATGGATTCAATGCCATCCCCATCAAGCTACCAATGACTTTCTTCACAGAATTGGAAAAAACTACTTTAAAGCTCATATGGAACCAAAAAAGAGCCTGCATTGCCCAGAGAATCCTAAGCCAAAAGAACAAAGCTAGAGGCATTATGCTACCTGACTTCAAACTATACTACAAGGCTACAGTAACCAAAACAGCATGGTACTGGTACCAAAGCAGAGATACAGACCAGAGCCCTCAAAAATAATACAACACATCTACAACCATCTGATCTTTGACAAACCTGATAAAAACAAGAAATGGGGAAAGGATTCCCTATTTAATAAGTGGTGTTGGGAAAACTGTTTAGCCATAAGTAGAAAGCTGAAACTGGATCCCTTCCTTACACCTTATACAAAAATTAATTCAAGATGGATTAAAGACTTAAATGTTAGACCTAAAACCATAAAAACCCTAGAAGAAAACTTAGGCAATACCATTCAGAACATAGGCATGGGCAAGGACTTCATGTCTAAAACACCAAAAGCAATGGCAGCAAAAGCCAAAATTGACAAATGGGATCTAAGTAAACTAAAGAGCTTCTGCACAGCAAAAGAAACTGCCGTCAGAGTGAACAGGCAACCTACAGAATGGAAAAAATTTTTGCAATCTACTCACCTGACAAAGGGCTAATATCCAGAGTCTACAAAGAACTCAAACAAATTTACAAGAAAAAAAAACTACCCCATCAAAAAGTGGGTGAAGGATATGAAAAGACACTTCTCAAAAGAAGACATTTATGCAGCCAACAAACACATGAAAAAATGCTCGTCATCACTGGCCATCAGAGAAATGCAAATGCAAATGCAAATCAAAACCACAATGATATACCAGTTAGAATGGCGATCATTAAAATGTCAGGAAACAACAGGTGCTGGAGAGGATGTGGAGAAACAGCAACACTTTTACACTGTTGGTGGGACTGTAAACTAGTTCAACCATTGTGGGAGACAGTATGGCGATTCCTCAAGGATCTAGAACTAGAAATACCATTTGAACCAGCCATCCCATTACTGGGTATATACCCAAAGGATTATAAATCATGCTGCTATAAAGACACATGCACACGTTTGTTTATTGTGGCACTAGTCACAATAGCAAATACTTGGAATCAACCCAAATGTCCATCAATGATAGACTGGATTAAGAAAATGTGGCACATATACACCATGGAATACTATGCAGCCATAAAAAAGGATGAGTTCATGTCCTTTGTAGGGACATGGATGAAGCTGGAAACCATTCTCAGCAAACTATGGCAAGGACAAAAAACCAAACACCCCATGTTCTCACTCATAGGTGGGAATTGAACAATGAGATCACATGGACTCAGGAAGGGGAACATCACACACTGGGGCCTGCCGTGGGGTGGGGGCAGCGGGGAGGGACAGCATTAGCAGATATACCTAATGTAAATGATGAGTTAACGGGTACAGCACACCAACATGGCACATGTATACATATGTAACCTGTACATTTTGCATATGTACCCTAGAACTTAAAGTATAAATAAATAAATAAATAAATAAATAAATAAATAAATAAATAAATAAATAGTCTTATATGGACATATTCTTTTATTTCTCTTGGGTAAGTGCCCAATAGTAAAATGGCTGGATTTTGTGGTAATCTTTAAAAAAGTCTACTATTTTTCAAAGTAGTTGTAGTATTTTCTGATTTTATTTAATTTGCAAATCTATATCTTAAATGACAAATAAAAATTGTATACATTTATGATGTACAATGTGATGTTTTGATATATGTATGGATTGTGGAGTGATTACATCAAGCTTGTTAATGTATCTATCACCTCACATGCTTTTTTTTTGTGGTAAGAGCAGTTAAAATCTCTCAGCAATTTCAAGTTTATATTAACTATAGTCTCCATGTTGTGTAATCATTCTCCAAAATTTATTTCTCCTGTCTAACTGAAACTTTACACTCTTTGACCACCATCTCCATATTGTCCCCACATTCGCAAGCCCCTGGTAACCATCTTTCAATTCTCTGCTTCTATGAGTTCAAGTCTTTTAGATTCCTCATATAAGTAAGAGCATACAGTATTTATCTTTCTATGAATGGCTTATTGCACTTAGCATAATATTCTCCAGGTTTATCTATGTTGTCACAAATGGTTAGGTTTCCTTTTTTAAGGCTAAATACTATTCCATTGTGTATATATATTACATTTTATTTATTCCCATTAATAGACACTTAGGTGGATTCTATGTCTTGAAATTGTGAATAATCTGCAATGAACATAGAAGTACAGATATCTCACTGACTTACTGATTTCGTTTCCTTTGGATACATACCTGGAAGTAGGATTGCTGGATCATATGGTTGTTTTATTTTCAATTTGTTGATGAACATCTATTCTGTTTCCTCCAATGACCATGGGTTATACTATTTTATAATTCTGCCATCAAGTGTATGAGAGTTCCAGTTTTTCTATGGTCAATTTCTATTTATTTGTTTGTTTATTCATATTTAAAATTTTATCCATTTACACAGGTATGAAGGAGCATCTTATTGTGGTTCCCATTTCCATTTCCATAATGACTAATGATGTTGAGACTCTTGTGTTTATTTGCCACTCATTATCTTTTTTGCTGAAGTGTCTGTTCAAATCTTTTGTCCTTTAAAAAATTGGGTTATTTCTTTTGAATATAGTGATTCAATTTGTTTTGAATCATTATGTATTCTGGATACTAGCTTTTTTTTTAATCATAGAAATCATTTGGAAAAATATTCTTCCATCCTGTGGCTTATTTTCTCATTCTGTTAGCAGTATCTTTTGAAGAACAGTATATTTAATTTTGATAAGGTCCAATTTGTCAGTTTGTTCTTTCATAGATTATTTTTGTTATATCTAAAAAATCTGCCTATCATAAGGTCACAAAAGTTATTCTCCTATTTTAAAAAGAAGTTTTGTCATTTTATTTTCAGTTAAGTCACTTTTTCATTTTAAGTTAATTTTTGCATGTGGCACAAGGGGCAGATTCTAGTTTCTTTTTTGCATTTGGATATGCAGTTGCTCCAGCATTGTTTTTGAAAAGACTATCCTTTCTCTATTGGATTTTCTTTGCATCCTTGTGGAAAACATTTGCTCATGTATGTATGGGTCTCTCTTTCTTTCTCTCTTTCTCCTTTCTCTCTCTCTCTCTTTCTCTCTTTCTTTTTTTTTTTTTTTTTGAGACAGAGTCTCGCTCTGTCGCCCAGACTGGAGTGCAGTGGCACAATCTCAGCTCACTGCAACGTCTGCCTCCTGGCTTCAGGTGATTCTCCTGCCTCAGCCTCCTGAATAGCTGGGATTACAGGCACATGTCACCATGCCCGGCAAGTTTTTTTTTTTTTTTTTTTTTGTATTTTTAGTAAAGATAGTGTTTCACCATTGGCCAGGCTGGTCTTGAACTCCTGACCTCAGATGATCCCCTGCCTTGGCCTCCCAAAGTGCTGGGATTACAGGCACAAGCCACCGAGTCCGGCCGGGTCTATTTCTTCATTGATCTACTGGTGTATATTACAAGTACTACATTTACTTCATTACTTACAATAAGTCTTGAATCAAATAGTGTTAACCCTGTAACTTGTTTGTTCTTTTTTAAAGTTGCTATTGTTTCTTGACACTGAGCTTCAAAAAAGTTGCTATTGACTATTTTAGGTTCTTTGAATTTTCATATGTGTTTTTTCAATTTCTACAAAAGTCCTCCTGACATTTTAATTGGAATTTGCTGGAATCTGTAGAATAATTTGGGAAGAAATGACATCTTTAAAATATTGAGTAATATTTTATATAATACTGGCCAATTAATATATCTATTTATTTTGTTTTTTTCTTTATGTTTTTCTCAACAATGTTTTGAGATTTCTATTTATAGGTTTTCCACATCTTTTATGTAAATTATCCCTATTTCATATATTTTTTATGTTATCATTAGTGACATTTAAAACATTCAGTTTCCGATAACTTGTTGCTAGTATATAGAAATTCAGTTGATTTTATATGCTGATCTTGTATCCCAAAATCTTGCTAAGCTTACTTATTAGTACAAGTGACTTTTATTCTCGATTCCATCAAATTTCTATACAAATGATCATATTGTCTGTGAATAAAGACAGTTTTTTATTCCTTCTTTTCTGATTCCTGTGGTTATTTATTTTTCTTTTCTTTTTTTATTGTACTAGCTGAAACCTCCAGGACAAAGCTGAATAGAAGTGATGAGAGTGGAAATTCTTGTCCTGTTCTGGTCTTTTATCTTTCAGTATAATACATTTTCATAGGTGCTTTTTTTCGGTTGAGAAAATTCTCTTCAGTTTCTCCTTCACTGAGTCATTTTATGAGGAGTGGATGTTGGATTTTGCCAAATGGTTTGTTTTGCCTATTTTATGTGCCTATTACGTACACGTTGAAGAATTTCTGGGGTTTGTTTTGTTTTGTTTTGTTTTTTGAGACGGAGTCTCGTTCTGTCGCCCAGGCTGGAGTGCAGTGGCGCAATCTCGGCTCACTGCAAGCTCCGCCTCCTGGGTTCACGCCATTCTCCTGCCTCAGCCTCCCAAGTAGGTGGGACTACAGGCGCCCGCCACCACGCCCAGATACTTTTTTGTATTTTTAGTAGAGATAAGGTTTCACCGTGTTAGCCAGGATGGTCTGGAACTCCTGACCTCATGATCCTCCTACCTCTGCCTCCCAAAATGCTGGGATTACAAGCGTGAGCCACCATGCCGGGCCCTGAAGAATTTCTTTTAGCATTTCTTGTGTAGATCTCCTGGAAAAAAAATCTGGTTTGGGGAGAAGAGTATGAACATGTCTTTATTTTTCATTTTTGTAGGATATAGGACTGTGCTACAATTTTATGTAGAATCTATGTAGAATCCTATACAGAATTCCAGACTAACATGTTTTACTTTCAGCTCTTTAAAGATGTCATTCTATTGTTTTGGCCTTCATTGTTTCTGAAGAGAAATCAGACATAATTTTATCATTGTTTTCGTCTGTGTAATGTTTCTTTTTTCTCTGATTGCTTTTAAGATTTGTGTGTCGTCTTGGCTATCTACAGAGTGAATATGGTGTGCCTAGTTCTGTTTTTGTGTTTATCCTTTTTTGGGATTACTATGATTCTTGATGCTGAAGTTTGATATTTTTAATCGATTTTGAGAAATTCTTGGTCATTATGTTTTCAAGTATTTCTTCTGACCCATTTTCTATCTCTCCTGGATGCAATTACATATTTACTAGACTACTTAATATTGTCCTAGAGATCATAGACTCAAGTTTTTTACTCATTCTCCCTTTTATTTATTTATTTTTGATAAATGACCTGTCCTCAGGTTTATTGCTTCTTTTTGCTGCTGTTAATAGGCTACTGTTGTGTTTTATGGCCTCTTAGGCTTCTAATATGTATTCTCTTTTGATGATAGTATATTAAAAAATTTTTTGACATTTCAGTTTGGTTTTGTTTCATACTTTTCATTACTCTGCTGAAATTCTCTATATATTCATGCATGCTCTCCACCTTTTCCACTGAATTATTTGACATATTTATCATAGTTATGCTGAAGTTACCCCCTGATAAATCTAACGTCTGTACTTTCTAGAGTCTCAGCCTGTTGACTGTTTTCTCATTTGATTATTGTTCACATTTTTTTCTTTTTGTGTGTCTCAAAATTTTTCACTGTATGTTGGACATTGTGAGAAAAAAGTAGAGATTGAGAAAATTAATATTTTTTTTACCCTAGAAAAGTGCATACTTTTTTTTTTTGTTAGGCCTTGGCTTGGGAAAGTTGAGGAAATCTGTTGTATATTTGAGGTATGTGGGTTTTATTTCAGCTTTAGTTGGGTTAGTTTACCACTGACTTCAAATGTTTTGAAAACAGAATAAGGTCTTTTCTGTCACTAGGGCTTGTGATCTGAGCATTGGCAAGATTTCAGAGATCTCTGTATGCTCACAGACTGTTTTGGTTGCTAGGGAGTTCTTTTTCCTTCCCCGTTTCTGACTTTATTAATCTCAGGAGGTCTTTCTTCTTTCTGCTCTGCTAGTTCAAGCCTTTGGCATCCAGTGCTTTGTACTTAATGAAAGTTCACAACACTCTGAGGAACTGTTCTCAGTTCTTCTGCCTTGTTTCTGGCCTCAGTTGCAACTGTTTTGACCTAGTGAAGGCCTAGTCTTTCTCAGACAGATTTCTTTTAACTCTTCTGCCCTGACTCCAGTCTTCACTGGGATGCTGCCTTGCACTTAGGGAAGGTTCACATGCCTCAAGGATCTCTCTGTCAGATTTCTTGACTTTCCCTCAGTCTTCAGGATAGTCCTCCTATGTGCCTGGTGAAGACCTGTGGTAAAGTGCTGGCAGGTGAGTACAGCTTGATGGTGTGGATGGGTTCCTTGGGACTCCAGCATGTCAAGCCAGTTCACACACAGGTCTTAATAGTTGTTTCAGATTCACGTAGTTTCTCATTTTCTTTTCTGTGGTAGATTCTGTTTCCTGCTACTCCACCAGGGATGAAAAAATTAAAAAGCAATGATTTTTTGGATTATCTGACTTTTCCTTTAGTATTAGGTTTGCCCAATCATCTCCACGATTTCTAAATTCCAAACTTCTTGAATAAATAAATAAAAAGTCAAAAGAAGGGTTTTAAAGCATAGTTCTACTTTTTACTGTCTGTGTATCCTTGGATAAACTACTCCTCCAAAATTGTATTGCTTGCTTTTTCAGCTTGTTGAGTCTTTCATAAATTTAAGGGTTGGAATATGTCTCTCAGACAGAAAATGATAGAGCTTTGCAAGTCTTCAGATGTATTCAAGTTTGGTAAACACTGGGGTAGGCCATGGATAAAAGATTGGTCTTTGTGTGTTCATAAGAAAACCTGGATAGGAAGCTCTTCTTCTTACAGAAAGCCTCAATTGAGAAGTAAAGCTGGGACTATTAGTCCATGTTCTGCATTGAAATAATGGTAGCCATGCCTAGATTGATTTAAGATACCTGTCTTCACACAGTTAATAGTCACATCAAGGGAAAGAGCAATAGGCAGAACTCTTGGCTTTGTGTAAGAGCCCGAGGAAAGGGCCTGAGAGAGTACACACTTACTGTCTCAAAGTGCACTGTTAATGTGAGGTGTTGGGGAAAAGGTCTTGGGTGTGTGTGTGTCTGCATAATATATGTGTGGAAACTCTCAGTACTGGTCCTTTGAGATATGTCTGTAAAAACTTTCAATTAACAAAAATAACCAACATTAATTGAATAATTTTTATGTGCCAGTCACTGTTCCAAGTTCTCTACAAAAGGTAATTCTTTAGTCCTTATAGTAGTACTGTAGTGGTGCTGATACTATTTTTATCTTCATTTTTCAGATGAGGAAGCTAAATCAGGTAAAAGTTAAGAAACAGCTCAGCGTTTCACAGCTAGTAGCAGAGACGGGCTTGAGACCCAGATTGGCAGGATCCAGGTCTTGAGCTCTTAATGACTCTACTATGGTGCCTCCCTTGAAAGCGTCTTAGTGCTTTCATTGTTGTTTTTGTTATTGTTATTCTGACTATTATTTAGTACCTCCTTGGTGGATAGTGGCTGTGAATTTATAGTTGTTGGTGTGTTTCTTCTGGAGCTTAAGCTCCTGCCTCCTCTATTGTTGAGTTTTTGTTACCTTTGAAATAATTGCTGAATCAACAAACTATCTGTTACATTGCTGCTGCTCGAATGGCTATCTTTCAGAATTAGCACTCTTCTTTCTGAATCTGATGCCACAGCCTTTTGAACTTAAGGTATTTAGATGTGTCAGTAAAGGGGCTGTGGTAGCTGTGGTAACAGCAGCTCCAGTGTTGGTGACCATAGAGAATATGGCAGAGCTGTGAATGAGATGAAGACATTTAGTGATGACAGAGGAAACTTTGGGATTTCACAGCTTTCTTCCTCCAAAAACTATTTGAAAGCAGATATGAGGAGTGGGAAATACAGAAATAATTCCAGCCTTTGTGCACCTTACAGCATAACGAGTGATGTTCATAGCTGATAAATAATAATAGCAAATACCTGTATAGAACTTACTGTATACTAGGCACTTTCCCAAATATTTTACATGTGCTATCTCACGTGTTCCACTCAATAATCCCAGAAGATGGAACTCTGATCTCTAGTTTACAGGTGAGGAAACTGAGGCAAAGCAAGGTTAAGAGCTTGCTCAAGATTCCACAAAATATCAGTAGGTGACAACTGATATTTGAACCTAGGAAGATTGGCTTGAGAATCTGACACTTAAACACTATCCTATTCTGCTAACAAATAATGAGCCAGTTGGCAACTGTGGTAAGAGTTACACAGACAATGAGAAGATGAGGGGGGTTGAGCTGAGTCTGGAGGGTTTTGGGAAGGCTTGCCTGATGAAGTAATGAGGAGTGATGAAAAAGTCAGCCAGGTGAAGGGGCATGTGTATATGTGCATGTGTGTGCCTGTGTTCCTGTACCCATGCATGTGACATGGTCAGGGAGCCACATTTTCGGGACTTGTATAACACACCTCTGTAAATAGCTTCAAAATAAAATACCAATTTGTGATTCTTTTAATGGAAATTTACCTCATGCACAACTTTCAGGCACTGTTTTGTAGAATAATTCAAAGTGATGCTGTCTTTGTATATGGCTTTAAGACAGGTTTTGAGCACATATCTCTGTGTGTCTGTGTCCTGCTTTATGGGCAGTAAGAAGCTTGGGAATCCTGGAAAGCTGAATTCACATTCCAGCTTTTTAGCCCTGATCATTGCCCAGTTACTTGGGGTTGTATTCTCTGTTTGTTGATTAATAGAAAATGCATTTAAAATGCACAAAATAGAAAAATTATCCCCAATCAGTACAAACGTCCACATATCTGAAGGCTTCTATTGCAGGTTCCTGGTAATCATCAGAACCCCTCTAGTGAGACCACCAGGTTATTTCTAGTGAGACCACCAGGTTATTCCATCCCAGAGTCAATGGTCCCTCAAAAAGGAAGTTTTCACTTACTATAAGCAAAACCAAATAGAATTAGGAGGGTCGTGGATTCAAGAACTCTAAAGACAGGGTTGAGAAATTAAGTGAGAAGGAGAAAACAGAGGAAGATCTAAACATTGAGATTACACCTCTGCCCAACTTAGTTGTGTTCTAACATTTTAGAAAAGAGATTAACTGTGAAGCAAATAAAAATTAGACTATTTATTAAAAAGCTTTTAGCAGTTTCTCATCAAGTGACACATTTGGTGTTTAGTGTTCCTAATGAGTTGCACTAGGGTTATTTTTACACTTTTGGGCATCTGTGGAGTGGTAAATGTGTTCCTAAATATTAGATATAATTACAATAAAATATGTTTATATAAATTTACTTGGTACCAGATTCAGACTAGTTTTGTTTTAATCAGGGTTTTGAATTATACATGACTTTCATCTCTCTTCACCTTTATCCTCATTAATCAAGAGCTGATTATATCAGGTGTCTGCACTTGAGTGGACCAACTGGATCTCTTTGAATTTTGGTTTTCTGATGTGTAAAAATCAAGTCAGCACCCCTATATCGCTCAGGGTATTTGAAGGGATAACATGATATAACATGCAGCAAAGTGGTTTATATGAATCTGGTATAGGATGGATGCCCAAATGATTTTAATCCTTTTTTTTCTTTCCTCCCTCCCTTCCTTCCTTCCCTTTTTACTTACTGCCTTCCTTTCTTCCTTCCTGGCGGTGGGGCAGAAGATAAGGAGACCAAGTCTCAGGTTTGCTACTCAGAGGTGGGTGAACTTGACTTGATCTTTCTGCTGGTAAAATGAAAGAATTCATTAAATAGATCCCCTAAGAGCCCTGCAAGTTATAAAAATCTGCATTTTCATTTTCTTTGATTCTTGAGTTATACAAGAAAATATTTGACAGTACTTTCAGTTAAACAGTTTCAGTTTTTGCCTGTTTAAAGGAAGGTTGTAGTTCTAACTCTCCACCCCTCTAAACCTGGGAAAGGATTCACACAAATACAGCTTCACCAAATTTATAGGCTCCCTGCTAAGTTAGCAGAAACCAGGCAACTGAGTGGATGAGCTTCTATTAGCACAGTGGTGTTTGGTTATGCAGCTGAGTGGATGAGCTTCTATTAGCACTATGGTGTTTGGTTATGCAGCTGCAGAACTGGGGAGAAAAGCCTGAGCCAATATTTATGAGGTGTAACTGTGACCTAAACTTTAGAACTAGTTCTCCTGGAGAATGCAGGTAATTATTTTTCATTTCCTTGGAAAAATAAACAGCCATGTAAGGTAGGCTGACAAATGGTCCCCCAAAGATGTCCATAGTCTAATCTCGGAATCTGCAAATATGTTACACTACACAACAAAAGGAATTTTGCAGATGTGATTAAGGGTTTCAGATGGGAGGTTATCTTTTATACTAGGGAGACAGGAGAGTCAGAGTAGGCAAATTGTGACAGACGCAGAGAGACAGACTTTGAGGATGCTACACTGCTGGCCTTGAAGATGAAGGGTGGGGCCATGATTCAAGGGGTGTGAGCAGCTTTTAGAAGCTAGAAAAGGTAAGCTGAACTCTCTCCTAGGGCCTCCAGAAGGAACTCAGCCTTGCCAACACCTTTATTGTAGCCTGTAAGGCATATTTCAGACTTTTGAACTACAGAATCGTAGATAATAAGTTTGCATTGTTCTGAACCACTACATTTGTGGAAATTTGGTGTGGCAGTGATAGGAAACAAACGTACCATGGCTACCAAAGTAAAAACCCTACATTTTGAAACATTTATTATTTCTCCAAATAAGTCTGGATGAACAATTCTAAGGATGGAAGAATAATTTTACCTATTACAACCTGGTAGTTGGGGAAAAGACTTGGTGAGTGGAGGTGATCTAGACCTTCCAACAGGTAAGAAAACCTCAAAATTGCTAGTTCTTGTGACATCCCAGGTGGGCCACAGTAGACATCTCCATTCAAGGGAGTTACTGAAGTATAGAGGTGAAAATTGGTTAAAATTGGCCTAATTCCTATGGAAGTATTCATAAACGATTCAATTTCAGGTCTATTTTTTCTTTCTACTCTAGGAATATGGCCACGATTGACTGAGGAAGGGGCATGAATAAGGTAGTATTGATAGGAGATATGAAATAATTCTCTACTGAGTTGAGTAGAGAGTTAATCCCACTTTTCTATAAAATTAATATAATTTCTCTCTCTCAGTAAAGGGATGGCTATTAACAATAGAGCATTCCTTATGTGGAACAATAGAGATCAACTACGCACAAAAAAATTGGCAATGGATGGACATTGGATAGCTTTCAATGGGGCTTTTCCTCTCAGGTTTCAGTCAAATTTTGCTGTAAGTTAAAAGAGAAACCCTATTATAGGTCAGGTTCTAGGGGGTTGTATCCCCATACTGACTACTTACTGGCTGTGGGGCTGCCCCATGGGAAACTGCTTAATTTGGGGTGAGGCAGCTCCCTTCTGTTGAGGGTAATGCCCAGGGAGGGACTCAGCTGTGAACCAATGGCACCTGGAACATCCAGGCAACTGGAGAAATGAGTGCCTCAAAGTGGGTAGCTGGAAGGAGCTGGTAGGTGTACTCCAGGGTTCTTACAGACCCCTGGATGCGTGTACATAAAGGCAAAGCAGAGACATGGGATCAGCATGAAATAGAGCCCTTAATTGGATTCCAGAAAGATAGATTTAGAAGTTCTATGCCACTGGCTTTGCAAAAGTTACTTGGTCAATTAATTAGTTCCGTTGCTCTCTAGGTTTCAGTTGAATGACCTTTCCATTGCTTCTACATCATGATGATGGTGAAAAACAGAGAATTAGAATAGTTGAAAGTCAAAGATAAGCCTTATTCTAAATCTAGTTTTACAACTTTGTTGAAAAACATCTTCAGATGCGTTGTTACCTTCACCCTCTTTAAACATTTCCATCTGTACCTTTTTTTGGGATTTACCCTGATGGAAATAGTATTAAGGCAAAGTAATTGTGCAAAGTTGGTGGCAGAAAGGAAAATAAGCACAATTAAAGGACTTGGATTCAGTGAACCATATGTTTATGGAACCTCTACTGGGTTCAGACAAAATACATATATTCAACTATTTATTTTATATGATCGAATATCTAGAGATTAAGTAATCTACTTTTTAAACAAGGGTAGACATCAGGATTGAACTAATGGCACATTTTTTAAAGGTAGGAGTTTTTATTTGGAAATACTTTATCCCTACAAATTATTCTTAGTTTGTTACTGTTGGTGAAAAAATCATCTTCCTCTAATAACTTAAGCAACATTGTGAGAACTACTGAAGGTAGATTGTAGCTTAATTACATGAAGTTACCAGTCTTTCTAAATGTTTTTTCAGTCCTTGTAACACCAAGTTATTAGTCTTCCTTATTGTCCCCAGCACACTTTTCTAGATTTTACAAATATCAGTCCCACTTACTGTATCTTTATTATTAATTCATTCAACTTCTGTTACAAGGAGATCAAGCATTTATTCCTTTTTGAACATTCACTTGCCTACACGCTTAGAAATATTTGACTGACAGCAATGGCTACCCCCATGGAGCCTGTGTAAACATGAGTTTATGGGCTGCTGTGCAGGCACCTTTGGTGATTTACTTTCTGGTTATTGGGATTTATTTATTTTTTGATGGACTGGTAAATTATGAGGCTGTGGACCTTGCCAGGTTTTCAGGTATCAACTCAGCCCTGCTGGAAAAACTGTGGTTGGCACTGCAACACAGAGAATGACCAATGAGGCATCATATATTTTTAATAGATATATGTTTTAATAAACATTCTCCTCCTAAAGCAATGGATATTAAAATAGGCTTTTGCCTTGAGCCATGTAGCTACCCAGCTGTGAGTTTTATAAGGCAACAATCTCCACATCATTAGATGTTGTGACTAATATTCCAGCAACTGAAATAATAGCTATTTACATGCACATAAAAAGTTAAAATGACATTTAAGGTGCACGCAAACTTAGAAAAGTATGCTTGTAAAAGCAATGCCACAAGTTTCTCCTTCATGTTCCTTCTATTGACTTGTAAAGACCCCTTGCAAACAAAAGGTAGCTTAGAAATCTTGTTCCAGACAGACACCTGGGAATTCTCCAAACTTGACAGCAAGGTACGATAGCCTCCAACCTCGAATCCCACTACCCTTTAGGGTTCTGAGCTTCCTGAAGATTTCTGCTGATTTCATTGGTTCATGTGCCTGTGGTCTGTTCCTGCCTTTGCAAGAGGCTTTGCTATTTTCACTTCAGTTTGCTGTTTTGCTCCTTTATTGGTTTCTGTATGAAATTCACTCACATCAAACATTTGGTGAGTTTGTTGTGGATTTTAGTGGCAAGTCACTTTGTGTTCCTTACAGCATTCTGCCGTTTCTGTGGCCCCACCTGCTTCTGTTCCCCACTCCTGCTTTATCTTCTTCTCATTGTTAGAAAGACATATTTTTCTTTCCTTGTCATATTCAGAGTATAGCCTAATCCTTTGAGGTCTCATTTTCTATTCCAAGTACTTATCAAGGTGTCCCCCCCACCCCACAACAAAGAGTCTGGTGCCAATTTTAAGTATAAAATTATTTTTCCCATCTCATTATAGGACTGAAGACTTATTTTCTATTCCTACTAAGTATTTTGATCACAGGCATGCACCTGTTACGTGGACATGAAAGGAAAGTTTCTTCTGAACTTTCTCCTGATATTCCTGTCTTCTGGGCAGGTGAAAAAAAGAAGCAAGTAAGGAAGAATAGCATTAATAAGAAGCTCAGGATGGACAACTGTTTTAGAGGGGGAAATGCTGGTATATCAGTTTCCTCTCTCTGGTGCAACATGAGAACATGCAGTCAAGAGAAGAATTTGCCTATATTCAATCTACCTGGCTCAACCCCAGAACCATGCAATCTAACCTCATCTAATTTTTGACCTGTAAGTCTCTATTATTCAAATGACAACTAGGCAGCCACATTCTTCTTCCCTTGCTGTTTTGGCCTATTACATAAAAACTTTGGCCTTTGGAAATATGGGGCAGATTAGTTTTCTCTCCTCCTCCACTTCTTACTTCTTCTAGGTGGTCTGTCCTATTAGAAGAATGAACAGTATATTTGACTCTGCCTCTGCTTAGTTTCCTTTAAATAAAATATTTGAATATAGCTTAAATATCTGTTTAATTTATGATTGTGTTAAAGGTAATTTATTTCCTCAACTGAATCTTGTTTTAGTTACATAATGTAGAAGACTGTACTTGATATGAATTTTATGTAAAAATCATTTTAAAAATAATAACCAGGACATCAGTGGATTCTCTCATACAATAGTATTCAGAAAATTTAGGTATTTCTCCATCTCTGGATAGCATGGAAAAAACTGTCTCAAGCTTCTTCAAAGCTGTTATTCACCTCAAACTGTAATTTTGGGAGTTTGCAGAATCACATTCTTTTAGGATCATGGCAATTTGAATGAATCTGATGGAATTTTCTTTCATCCAGTGCTATATTCTAATTTTAATCTGAATTTCACATTTAAGTAGTCTGCCCCCAACCTGCACCCCACACCTTCCATGGTGTGCATAAGTTCCTGAAAGGACTGAGACTGGGTCTCCTTTATCTTTTACCCCTTTGTAGCCTTGCCTGTTACAGGCACAGTGAATTATTTCTCTCTTAATTTGATAAGAAAGCATTAGCCTCTGAACCAGTTTCATACAGTTGTTGGTTGGTACAGAAGGAAATATGGAGTGAGCTCTAAATCTCCAGACTCATACTGAAACTAATATGTGTGTGTGTGTGTATGTGTGTGTGTGTGTATGTATGTGTGTGTGTGTGTGTGTGTGTGTGTGTATATATATATATATATATGAGGTATCCAAGAATTTGGACTTCCTTTGTGTAATTATTATGTGAGTATCATTGCACACATCCCTTGCTCCTTAGTCATTTAAAATTACTAGGGCATTTTACAAAGAATGGGGGGAAACCAGATAACTTCTTAATTCTCTATAGTTTTATTAATATTGAAACCACATGAAAGAGTTGCTTAAAGAGCAATGAAACAGCGAGACACTGAGTACCAAGAAATATACTTGCCTTCTTGTGGACATGTAACTCTCATATGAGTGAATCTGGTTGTTTCAAAAACAGAGAGCTATTTCTTGTGATTTGATTTCTCTCCCATCTTATCTGTAGGAATCGCAGAATTCATAATAGAATCATCCTAGCATATGCTTTTTCCTTCAGTGTTTTGATACCGAAAGGAATACTGAGTTGCCTTGTACCGTGTTTGCACAGCATGCCCTCAGCTTCAGCTGAAGTCTTGAAAGACTTTGCGGGTTATGACATTCCCCTAAATGTGCTGAGCTTTCTTTAACCTTTCATAAAACATTGTGATCTTTATGGACTGTATCATATTGTGCAGTAATGTGCTTTATTGTCCACAGAATAAGCTTTTCTTAAAGATAATTGGAAAGCTGGAAATGGCTGCTATGGGCTGATTTTTAAAAAATACATTATTTCTGAAATGGGGCTGGTGTAATAATGACCCTATCTGTTCAAGATTTAAGATTTGTCTTGGCAGAGAAAATTGATCCATTTCACCTTTGTCTAATGGAAATTTTTATCTAGGATTATCTGTTTATGTAAATGAATTGTTCCTCTGAAAAGGGAACTTGAGGGAGCTGTAAATCTTGGTGACACTTCAGTTTCATAGGGGAGAAATTGGAAAGGATTCTAGTATTTATCTGCCTGAAATTGGTTATAAAAACAAAATTATCTTCATGTACCTGCAGCATCTGATGTTTCCTGGAATTTCATTATATTTTTGAATAATTCAGTGCAATAGAGAGAATGGTGTTTCTATATTACCTCATTCAGAAGTTTTTACTTTTTCTATTTTCCGGTTGCTTTCTAATGCTGACATTATAGAGGAGGAGAAGCTTTTGCTTACCCATTCTTTTAGGGATGAGATTATTTTTTCCTGCATAATCTGAATAGTCTTCAGCTATTGTAGGCTCATTATCTACAGTTATATGCAATGTATTAGCAAAATATCCATCATTTCTCTTTTTTAAAAAACATAGCTCATATAAATTCTGATCTTAGCTCAGTATCAGAATTGCTCTACATTGAAAATAAATAATTTGGTTTTTTAAGGTAATTTTTGGACCAAGCATAATCCGGAAGCTTAATTTGGAAGTTGTAAGGTGATAACTTTGAAAAGTCAACAGTGTCTGACAAATTCTTTTTCTCCAATTCAAAGGGAAAGTGGAGAGTAAGATCAACCCACTTAAATGTCAGCAAATTAGAGAAAACGAAGTGAGGCAAAAAAAAAAAAAATTGCATTAACTTTTTTGAAGAAAGGTATAATTTATTTATAGACACCACTAACTTTAATATCTGGTAATTATCAGAATTACGCTGTTTTTATGTTTCTCTTGCAGCTACTTGCTTGGAAGTTTCTCCCCTTTACCAATATTTGAGCTATTTCACCAGGATTTGAAAAAAAAAAAAATTAGCAACATGTTGCATTCCAAAGATGACATGAATGTAATTATTTAGCTATGTGACATTAGGACTGAAAATTGGTAAGAGCTTTGATTTTTGCAGCATGATTCCATTCATAAGAAGGGGTAGAAAGGCTACAACAAGGAGTGATGCTTGCTGCCTGGAATATTCTTATAAAAGTCATATTTGGGCATCCATATTCAGGATGATCATCACAGCTCTCTGTTAGTATTAAATAGATATGAACAACAAGTATGGTACAAAATCATCTCTATTTTCCAGAAGATTGAAGGGAAATGTAGCAGTATGGGATAGAAGACAGAGCCCAGGACTGGAAATGAGACCTGGATCTGGCAGGCTGGAGAATTGTGTGACCATGGAGGGGTCACGGCAGCTTCCTGAACCCTTGGCTCCTCATCCTTAGGATGAAAATTGAACTTATACCGAAAAAAAAAAAAAATGTGCTGTGAGGAGTCAGGATAGTGGTTATCTTGGAGGAAGGAAGTGACAGGAGAGGTGTTAGTAGCTGTAGGGCTTCTGGGATGCTGACAATGGTCTCTTTCTTTCGGGCAATATTCATACAGGTGTGTTCACTATGTGAAAACTGCTCAAGCTATATGTACCTTATGATCTGGGTACTTTTCTAAATGTATATTAAATTATTATGTATAATATTCAGTTCAATTAAAAAGTTGCTTCAAATGCCTGCTTGTTATAAGATCACTGGGGGAACTGTGTTTGAAATTATTTTTAAAAATAACATGCATTCCAATATTAGGTGTAAACCTCTGCAAAAATGTGTAGCTTTTTGGATAGGGATCACATGTATTACATGTATTGCCTTCTGCATACCTCTAATCTGACCTTTTGTTACTATTTTTCTTTTTATTGTTTGTTTCAGTACAATTATGAAGATCCAATAAGTTTATATTCTACTTATGCATAATAAACTCCATTATATTTAGAGCACTGGTTAAGAAAAAAAGGCTTCCAGATACAATCAGATGCATAACATCTCAAACTAAGTGCCATTATCACAAACTGAACCTTTAAAAATACTTTCTTCTGTGTGGAAGATACACTGAACCCTGATCATTCATTCCAGCATTCACTCAGTAGCTTTTAAGGACATAGAAGAAAAAAAACTTTAATTGCTTCTGTACTGACTCCCAAGCTGCTCACTATGTTTCTTACTCAGAGCACTGAATGTTCTTAAGTGGTTCTAACATTCTCTCAGCATGCCTCAAGTGTCTTTGGCTCTTTACTCCTTCCTGTCTCTGTAGAATGGCCTGGAACTGCATTTTGAATAAGATGCAGAAAGAACTTTGTCTGCAGGGCCAATGACGTGTGTGTGTGTGTGTGTGTGTGTGTGTGTGTGTGTGTGTGTGTAGGAATGGGGTGGGGCTCTGGGCTTCAGGGCTTGGGCAGGTGGAACAAATTTTGGGGACCTTGATGCTGAATGTCATTCCAAATCTTGCTTCATGTCTTTGTTTAAAGCCTGTTTTTCCTTCTTCTTCTTTTTTTCTTTTTTGTAGCTACAGAAAAACTCTGCCTCAGCAGTCCTGACTATTGACTATCTAATCTCAGTATCTAAATTGATTTCAAGCATTATATGCTGGCAAATCTACATTTTCCCAACTGTTGAAGAGAGAACTATTTCTCAGCATAGATCCAGAATTCGAGAGATACATTTCAAAACCTGAGCTCTCAGCTTCTCTTATCTGCAACCAGAGCTACATCACAGAATGGGCTGAAACATATTTTCTCATTAAGAACAGAGAGATAATAATAGCTGCAGTCTGCTTCATCAGGGTTGTTGTCAGGATTTAACAAGAGGATGCATGCTAAAATGTTTTGACAAGTGTAAACTGCTTTGCAAAGTTAAGAAATTAATAAATAGGACTTTTAAGCTTCATGCAACCTTTTCGAACATCTATTTCAAGTCCAACCTTGTAATTGTAAAGATGAAAAAAGTACAACACTTCAGTTTTTATATCAATGTTAAAAAGTAGCTCTGCAATAAAAATAGTTACAGAATTGATATGTCCTAATGAAAGGAATGCCATCATTTAAATATTTAAATTTATAAAAACATAAATGATAAATATTTGAATTACTGAAGAGTGCTTTACTTTACAAATAAAGTAAATAGCAATCCTCCTCCTTCAGTACATTTAAAATCATTTCAGTATATATGTGTCATATGAAGCTAGTACTACATACTTCAATTTGTTACTCTGAAGAAATATAAAGCCATGATGCTTCCCAGGAACATGGCAGAAGTGTCAGGCTTTCAGGAGCCAGGCTAAAATAGTAGGTTGTGGCTAAGCTAGAGCTCCTCAAGGACAGGGACTCTCTACTGTTTACCTGTGTGAGATAGGGTAATGTAGAGGGAGACAAGAGTTTCTGCAGCAGGCAGACCTGGTGTTGAGTTTGGCTTCACTGCTTGTTATTGGTGGTTCCAGACACATAACTAAGCTCCATTTTCCATAGCAGCAAAACAGGAATGCTAGCACTGACCTATCACCGTTGTGAGAACTTGCTGAGACCTTGGTAAAAAGTCAGCTTATTATAAATGGAACAATGAGTTCCCTTCTCCCTACCCACAACCTCAGAGTCCAATGTTGAATCTGAAGGGATCCAATAAAATAATACCAACTTTTCCTGCCTGAGAACCAATTCAGAGCCAATTGCACAATAAATGTATGTGTGTGTGTGTGTGTGCGCGCGTGTATGCATGTGCATATAAAGTTTATATATAGGTATATAAATTTTGTTACTGACAAAAACTGGCTTGGAGGGATGACTTACATATGCAGTAACAATGGACTTCTTAATATAGCATCCCAGAATTAGACTGAACACTCTGTCACAGACAGTACTAACCAGCCATGAGCTCCCCATGTGAGTGCCTGCACCTGTAAACTTAGGGTGCTGAGAAGAAGAGAGTGTTAGTTCTCCTTGGCCATCAAGCTCTCAGGAGGAAGAGTGGAAGGGGCTAAGCTGTTCATGTTTCATTTCTCCTTCCAAACTCATCAGTTGGGTAAATAACCTCACCAACCTTGAGAAGTGAGAGAGCAGCAGAAGGAGGCCGGGGATGTTACACTAATGGATGCATCCCTACTGAGAAGGAAATGTCAGCTGTGAAGATCAGGGTTTCCCTCAACACCCAGCACAGCAGGCATGGTGCATGTTTGATGGATAAATGTGTGTATCTCTAACAAAACTTCATTTTTGCTGCCTACCTGAGGGCAATCATTTCAGGCGGTACAGAGCACTTTGGATTCTGGTTCTCTCATCTGTGGGACAGATCATCCTAATTCGTGTACATGTTAGATCAGCATAATCAGCACCATCAATGCCTGATTTGAAGCCAGATATTTCCTAGTGGTGGGTTATGTAGGTTGGGGTATGGCTTGGTACAATCAGCTGACCTTTCAAGGTATCATTGTTCATTAGTTGTCAATGTTACTAAACCATTTGGTGATCTCCTTGGCCACACTAGCTAATCTAATGCATAGATGTCTATTTTGGCCACAGAAGTGTGAAGAGATGCTTTACTGAAATCCAGGTATGCTATAGAACAGAGTCAGTTTGGTGTAGTGGAAAGTTCAGAGGTAAATCCCAGCCCTGCCATCACTTAAAATTCAAGTTTTAAATACAAACATAGGTAACAAGTCTCACTTCTTGTGATAACTAAGAGCATGTGTTTATCTCACAAGCAGCCTGTAAAAATCACACAAAAGTTTTACCTACTTTTTCACTATCCACAGAGACTTGTTGACGAATGTAATTGTAAGCACATGTCTATCTGTACTCTCTAGACATGGATGAAGCAAAGACCCAGACAAGCTTCTTGATCAGAATTAAAAGGAACAGCAGGGAAGCTAGAGGCTAGTCCGAGTGGGAGAGACATATTCTGCATGAACTCTTAATTTTCATCAGCCATGCTGAGAACAGAAGTCACTGCCAACCAGTTAGATCTAAAATAAGTAAATATTATGTGCTTGGTAGAGTAGAAAAGTCATGTATTAAAGTAATAAACCTAACATATTTGTCACCCCAAATGAAAAAGGCATACTCCTTTGAGGTTTCCCAAGTTGGAAAGATCAAAGAACTTTATATTAGTCAATGTTGCCTCAGTGCAACTTTCTTCAATGATAGGAGACACGGTCTGGATGGGTTTTGGGAATCCATCTGACATTGGAAGTTGATCCAATGTTCCCATGGCCGAGTTTTCCTTAGAATGTCCTTTGAAGTGTAAAGGGGGCACAGAGACACCAGGGAAAAGGAGAGAGGTCACAAAGTGTCTGTTGATTTCTCCTTTTTTCCCCTACTTCCCAAATCCTAGGGAAGACTCATCATCTGACATCTATGTTATGCAAGTTATAGCTTTTCTTCTATTTGGTGCACTCTGCTTACACTGTTCCTGGGTTTTCTACATCATGGTATAAAGTGACTCCCTGTTGTTGTCTACTTATCAAATGTAACATCTCTGGATTTCAAATCACTCATAATCTGGTCACCCCCTCTTAAATAAAATGAATGATGAAATACTTCATTTGTGTATAAATAGTGGTTTAATGAATATGCTTGTAACCATCATCTGCTTTAAGAAATAACATATTACAAAAAACCTGAGTGTCCCTCCTCTGTTGAATTCCTCTCTTAGTCCCAAAGGTATCTTTTTTAAAAAAATTTATTTATTTTTTATTATACTTTAAGTTCTAGGGTACATGTGCATAACGTGCAGGTTTGTTACATATGTATACTTGTGCCATGTTGGTGTGCTCCACCCATCAACTCGTCAGCACCCATCAATTCATCATTTATATCATGTATAACTCCCAATGCAATCCCTCCTCCCCCTCCCCCATGATAGGCCCCAGTGTGTGATGTTCCCCTTCCCGAGTCCAAGTGATCTCATTGTTCAGTTCCCACCTATGAGTGAGAACATGCGGTGTTGGGTTTTCTGTTCTTGTGATAGTTTGCTAAGAATGATGGTTTCCAGCTGCATCCATGTCCATACAAAGGACGCAAACTCATCGTTTTTCATGGCTGCATAGTATTCCATGGTGTATATGTGCCACATTTTCTTAATCCAGTCTGTCACTGATGGACATTTGGGTTGATTCCAAGTCTTTGCTATTGTGAATAGTGCCACAATAAACATACGTGTGCATGTGTCTTTATAGCAGCATGATTTATAATCCTTTGGGTATATACCCAGTAGTGGGATGGCTGGGTCATATGGTACATCTAGTTCTAGATCCTTGAGGAATCACCATACTGTTTTCCATAATGGTTGAACTAGTTTACAATCCCACCAACAGTGTAAAAGTGTTCCTATTTCTCCAAATCCTCTCCAACACCTGTTGTTTCCTGACTTTTTAATGATTGCCATTCTAACTGGTGTGAGATGGTATCTCATTGTGGTTTTGATTTGTATTTCTCTGATGGTTAGTGATGATGAGCATTTTTTCATGTGTCTGTTGGCTGTATGAATGTCTTCTTTTGAGAAATGTCTGTTCATATCCTTTGCCCACTTTTGGATGGGGTTGTTTGTTTTTTTCTTGTATATTTGTTTGAGTTCTTTGTAGATTCTGGATATTAGCTCTTTGTCAGATGAGTAGATTGCAAAAATTTTCTCCCATTCTGTAGGTTGCCTGTTCACTCTGATGGTAGTTTCTTTTGCTGTGCAGAAGCTCTTTAGTTTAATCATATCCCATTTGTCAATTTTTGCTTTTGCTGCCATTGCTTTTGGTGTTTTAGACATGAAGTCCTTGCCCATGCCTATGTCCTGAATGGTACTACCTAGGTTTTCTTCTAGGAATTTTATGGTATTAGGTCTAAGATTTAAGTCTCTAATCCATCTTGAATTAATCTTCGTATAAGGAGTAAGGAAAGGATCCAGTTTCAGCTTTCTACTTATGGCTAGCCAATTTTCCCAGCACCATTTATTAAATAGGGAATCCTTTCCCCATTTCTTGTTTCTCTCAGGTTTGTCAAAGATCAGATGGCTGTAGATGTGTGGTATTATTTCTGAGGACTCTGTTCTGTTCCATTGGTCTATATCTCTGTTTTGGTACCAGTACCATGCTGTTTTGGTTATTGTAGCCTTGTAGTATAGTTTGAAGTCAGGTAGTGTGACGCCTCCAGCTTTGTCCTTTTGACTTAGGATTAGTCTTGGCATGCGGGCTCTTTTTTGGTTCCATATGAACTTTAAAGCAGTTTTTTCCAATTCTGTGAAGAAACTCATTGGTAGCTTGATGGGGATGGCATTGAATCTATAAATAACCTTGTGCAGTATGGCCATTTTCAAGATATTGATTCTTCCTATCCATGAGCATGGTATGTTCTTCCATTTGTGTCCTCTTTATTTCACTGAGCAGTGGTTTGTAGTTCTCCTTGAAGAGGTCCTTTACATCCCGTGTAAGTTGGATTCCTAGGTATTTTATTCTCTTTGAAGCAATTGTGAATGGAAGTTCGTTCATGATTTGGCTCTCTGTTTGTCTGTTACTGGTGTATAAGAATGCTTGTGATTTTTGCACATTAATTTTGTAACCTGAGACTTTGCTGAAGTTGCTTATCAGCTTAAGGAGATTTTGGGCTGAGACGATGGGGTTTTCTAAATATATAATCATGTCATCTGCAAACAGGGACAATTTGACTTCTTCTTTTCCTAACTGAATGCCCTTGATTTCTTTCTCTTGCCTGATTGCCCTAGCCAGAACTTCCAACACTATGTTGAATAGGAGTGGTGAGAGAGGGCATCCCTGTCTTGTGCCAGTTTTCAAAGGGAATTTTTCCAGTTTTGGCCCATTCAGTATGATATTAGCTGTGGGTTTGCCATAAATAGCTCTTACTATTTTGAGGTACGTTCCATCAATACCGAATTTATTGAGCATTTTTAGCATGAAGGGCTGTTGAATTTTGTCAAAAGCCTTTTCTGCATCTATTGAGATAATCATGTGGTTCTTGTCTTTGGTTCTGTTTATATGCTGGATTATGTTTATTGATTTGCATATGTTGAACCAGCCTTGCATCCCAGGGATGAAGCCCACTTGATCATGGTGGATAAGCTTTTTGATGTGCTGCTGAATCCGGTTTGCCAGTATTTTATTGAGGATTTTTGCATTGATGTTCATCAGGGATATTGGTCTAAAATTCTCTTTTTTTGTTGTGTCTCTGCCAGGCTTTGGTATCAGGATGATGTTGGCCTCATAAAATGAGTTAGGGAGGATTCCCTCTTTTTCTATTGATTGGAATAGTTTCAGAAGGAGTGGTACCAGCTCCTCCTTGTACCTCTGGTAGAATTCAGCTGTGAATCCCTCTGGTCCTGGACTTTTTTTGGTGGGTAGGCTATTAATTATTGCCTCAATTTCAGAGCCTGTTATTGGTCTATTCAGGGATTCAACTTCTTCCTGGTTTAGTCTTGGAAGAGTGTAAGTGTCCAGGAAATTATCCATTTCTTCTAGATTTTCTAGTTTACTTGCGTAGAGGTGTTTATAGTATTCTCTGATGGTAGTTTGTATTTCTGTGGGGTCAGTGGTGATATCCCCTTTATCATTTTTTATTGCGTCTATTTGATTCCTCTCTCTTTTCTTCTTTATTAATCTTGCTAGCGGTCTGTCAATTTTGTTGATCTTTTCAAAAAACCAACTCCTGGATTCATTGATTTTTTGGAGGGTTTTTTGTGTCTCTATCTCCTTCAGTTCTGCTCTGATCTTAGTTATTTCTTGCCTTCTGCTAGCTTTTGAATGTGTTTGTTCTTGCCACTCTAGTTCTTTTAATTGTGATGTTAGAGTGTCACTTTTAGATCTTTCCAGCTTTCTCTTGTGGGCATTTAGTGCTATAAATTTCCCTCTACACACTGCTTTCAATGTGTCCCAGAGATTCTGGTATGTTGTATCTTTGTTCTCATTGGTTTCAAAGAACATCTTTATTTCTGCCTTCATTTCGTTATGTATCCAGTAGTCATTCAGGAGCAGGTTGTTCAGTTTCCATGTAGTTGAGCGGTTTTGATTGAGTTTCTTAGTCCTGAGTTCTAGTTTGATTGCACTGTGGTCTGAGAGACAGTTTGTTATAATTTCTGTTCTTTTACATTTGCTGAGGAGTGCTTTACTTCCAATTATGTGGTCAATTTTGGAATAAGTGCGATGTGGTGCTGAGACGAATGTATATTCTGTTGATTTGGGGTGGAGAGTTCTATAGATGTCTATTAGGTCTGCTTGCTGCAGAGATGAGTTCAATTCCTGGATATCCTTGTTAACTTTCTGTCTCGTTGATCTGTCTAATGTTGACAGTGGAGTGTTGAAGTCTCCCATTATTATTGTATGGGAGTCTAAGTCTCTTTGTAAGTCTGTAAGGACTTGCTTTATGAATCTGGGTGCTCCTGTATTGGGTGCATATATATTTAGGATAGTTAGCTCTTCCTGTTGAATTGATCCCTTTACCATTATGTAATGGCCTTCTTTGTCTCTTTTGATCTTTGATGGTTTAAAGTCTGTTTTATCAGAGACTAGGATTGCAACCCCTGCTTTTTTTTGTTCTCCATTTGCTTGGTAGATCTTCCTCCATCCCTTTATTATGAGCCTATGTATGTCTCTGCATGTGAGATGGGTCTCCTGAAGACAGCAGACTGATGGGTCTTGACTCTTTATCCAGTTTGCCAGTCTGTGTCTTTTAATTGGAGCATTTAGTCCATTTACATTTAAGGTTAATATTGTTATGTGTGAAATTGATCCTGCCATTATGATATTAACTGGTTATTTTGCTTGTTAGTTGATGCAGTTTCTTCCTAGCCTTGATGGTCTTTACATTTTGGCATGTTTTTGCAATGGCTGGTACCGGTTGTTCCGTTCCATGTTTAGGGCTTCCTTCAGGATCTCTTGTAAGGCAGGCCTGGTGGTGACAAAATCTCTAAGCATTTGCTTATCTGTAAAGGATTTCCTTTCTCCTTCACTTATGAAAGTTAATTTGGCTGGATATGAAATTCTGGGTTTAAAATTCTTTTCTTTAAGAACGTTGAATATTGGCCCCCACTCTCTTCTGGCTTGTAGAATTTCTGCCGAGAGATCTGCTGTCAGTCTGATGGGCTTCCCTTTGTGGGTAACCCGACCTTTCTATCTGGCTGCCCTTAAGATTTTTTCCTTCATTTTAACTTTGGTGAATCTGGCAATTATGTGTCTTGGAGTTGCTCTTCTGGAGGAGTATCTTTGTGGCATTCTCTGTATTTCCTGAATTTGAATGTTGGCCTGCCCTACTAGGTTGGGGAATTTCTCCTGGATGATATCCTGAAGAGTGTTTTCCAACTTGGTTCAATTTTCCCCCTCACTTTCAGGCATCCCCATCAGACGTAGATTTGGTCTTTTTACATAATCCCATACTTCTTGCAGGCTTTGTTCATTTCTTTTTCTTCTTTTTTCTTTTGGTTTCTCTTCTCACTTCATTTCATTCATTTGATCCTCAATCGCTGATACTCTTTCTTCCAGTTGATCGAGTCGGTTACTGAAGCTTGTGCATTTGTCACGTATTTCTCGTGTCATGGTTTTCATCTCTGTCATTTCGTTTATGACCTTCTCTGCATTAATTAGTCTAGCTGTCAATTCTTCCACTCTTTTTTCAAGATTTTTAGTTTCTTTGCGCTGGGTACGTAATTCCTCCTTTAGCTCTGAGAAGTTTGTTGGACTGAAGCCTTCTTCTCTCATCTCGTCAAAGTCATTCTCTGACCAGCTTTGATCCGTTGCTGGCGATGGGCTGCGCTCCTTTGCAGGGGGAGATGCGCTCTTATTTTTTAAATTTCCAGCTTTTCTGCCTTGCTTTTTCCCCATCTTTGTGGTTTTATCTGTCTCTGGTCTTTGATGATGGTGATGTACTGATGGGGTTTTGGTATAGGTGTCCTTCCTGTTTGATAGTTTTCCTTCTAACAGTCAGGACCCTCAGCTGTAGGTCTGTTGGAGATTGCTTGAGGTCCACTCCAGACCCTGTTTGCCTGGGTATCAGCAGCAGAGGTTGCAGAAGGTAGAATATTGCTGAACAGCAAGTGTACCTGTCTGATTCTTGCTTTGGAAGCTTCCTCTCAGGGGTGTACTCCACCCTGTGAGGTGTGGGGTGTCAGACTGCCCCTAGTGGGGGATGTCTCTCAGTTAGGCTACTCAGGGGCCAGGGACCCACTTGAGCAGGCATTCTGTCCCTTCTCACATCTCAACCTCTGTGTTGGGAGATCCACCGCTCTCTTCAAAGCTGTCAGACAGAGTCGTTTGCATCTGCAGAGGTTCTGCTGCCTTTTGGTTGTTGTTTAGTTGTGCCCTGTCCCCAGAGGTGGATTCTAGAGACAGGCAGGTTTCCTTCAGCTGCTGTGAACTCCACCCAGTTCGAGCTTCCCAGCGGCTTTGTTTACCTACTTAAGCCTCAGCAATGGCGGGCGCCCCTCCCCCAGCCTCGCTGCTGCCTTGCGGTTAGATCGCAGACTGCTGTGTTAGCAATGAGGGAGGCTCCGTGGGCGTGGGACCCTCCCGGCGAGGTGTGGGATATATTCTCCTGGTGTGCCCGTTTGCTTAAAGCGCAGTATTGGGGTGGGAGTTACCCGATTTTCCAGGTGTTGTGTGTCTCAGTTCCCCTGGCTAGAAAAAGGGATTCCCTTCCCCCTTGTGCTTCCCAGGTGAGGCGATGCCTCGCCCTGCTTCAGCTCCCGCTGGTTGGGCTGCAGCAACTGACCAGCACCGATTGTCTGGCACTCCCTAGTGAGATGACCCCAGTACCTCAGTTGAAAATGCAGAAATCACTGGTCTTCTTTGTCGCTCACGCTGGGAGTTGGAGACTGGAGCTGTTCCTATTCGGCCATCTTGCTTTGCCCCCCAAAGGTATCTTAACAGATTTTTAAGGGTACAATAAAATATTGTTAGCTGTAGGTACAATGTTGTATAGCAGATTCCTAGAAGTTACTCATCTTGCATTACTGAAACATTCTACCCATTGAACAGCAACTTTCTATTTCCCTTCTCTGCTGCCCTTGGCAACCACTGTTTTGTTCTCTGCTTTTATGCGTTTGACTATTTTAAATATCTCATCTAAGTGGCATTTTGCAGTATTCGTCCTATGACTGGCTTGTGTCGCCTCCAGGTTCATCCATATTGTCATGTATTGCAAAATTTTCCTTTTTTTAAAAAAAGCTGAATAATATTTCATTTTATGTATATATCATGTTTTCTTAATTCGTTTATTCATTGATGGACATTTAGGTTGTTCCTATACCTTGGCTGTTGTGAATGATGCCACCAACATACATATTTTCTGACATTAACCCTTTTTATTGTCAGTCTAATGGGTACAAAATGTATCTCACTGTGGTTGTAATTTCCAAGGCAGGACATTTTTCGCAGTTTTGTGTCCAATCTGGTTTCTTCTTCTGTGAATTTCCTGTGTGTAGATCAGGTTTCAGTACCATTTCTTGAAATATTGATTCATTTTGCTATTGATAGACATTTTATTTATTATATATGGCTATTATGAATAATACTGCTTTGAAAATTTTTTACATGCCTTTTAATGTACAAATATATTAATTTCTGTTGAGTGTACTCCAGGCATAGAATTTATGGGTTAACAACTAGTAGGTATAACGAAGTAGTCTTTCAACGTAGTTGTACCAGTTTTTATTCCCACCAGCCATGTGTGAGAGTTTCAGTATTCACCAATCTTTGCTAACACTTGGTATTTTCAGCCTTTCAAATTTAGTCAAGCTGTTGTCCATCTAGGTTGGAATTTGAGCATCTTTTTAGAAGTTTACCAGCTATTTGGATATCTCTTTTTGTGAAATGCATGCACATGTTTCCTGTTCATATTTTTTGTTGGCCTGTATGTCTTTTTAATATATAAGGGATTTCTGTATGCAAATGATACATATGCCTTTTTTCATTTCTGACTGTTGAAAAAATACCTTCTTATACATATATTTGCCTTCTTGCCATCATCATGGTGTCTTTTTGGTGAACAGAAGTTTTTAATTTTAACATTGTCATATTGATGAAAAATCAGTGTCTGCATACCTTTTAATAAGTCATCCCCACCTGATGTCATCAAAAGACTCTAGTAACTTCTGGAAAATTTATTGTTTATCATTCATATTTACATCTGTATTCTACTTATTAATTTTTAGTGTATGGTGTAAGGTTGAGGTCAAGTTTAGTTTTTTTTCATGTGGGTGTCTTATTGGCTAAACATAATTTGCTTATTTTTTTATTTTCTCAATGCCTTACACATTTGTTGTAAATTAAGTGTACATTCATACATGTCTCCTTTCCAATATCTATTTTTGTCAATCCTTGCACAATACCGTACTTTCATAGTTATTTTAGCTTTATGAAAGATATTGATATCTTATAGAGCAGGTCCTCTGTATAGGTGTGTTGCCTTTCTTCTTTTTTTAAAAAAAAACAAAAAAACAAAACAAAAAAAATGTTTCCTAGACGTTTGATAGTGCTGGTGCTATTGTAAATGGGATTTATTTATTTATTTATTTATTTTTGACACAAAAGCTCACTGTGTCACCAAGGTTGGAGTAGTGGTGCGATCTCAGCTCATTGCAACCTCCACCTCCTGGGTTCAAGCAATTCTCCTGCCTCAGCCTCCCAAGTAGCTGGGATTGCAGGCATGTGCCACCATGGTTTCATGATGTTGGCCAGGCTGGTCTCCAACTCCTGACCTCAAGTCATCTGCCTGTCTCGGCCTCCTAAAGTGCTGGGATTAGAGGGATGAGCCACTGCAGCTGGCCCTTTTTTTCAGATTGTTAAAAGAAAATAATGTTTAGCTCATTACTGGCATATAAAATAAAATTAATTGTTGAATATTGTTTTTGAATCCACTAAACTTGCTAAACTCATTTATTTTGATAATTTACTGTAGATTCTTTGGATATTCTAAATATACAAGTGCATTTTTTAAAAATAATATTCTGTTTGTTACTTTCAGTTATATTCACGTATTATTATTTTCTTCTCATCTTATTGTACTTGTTGGGACTTTCAGGACAGTGTTAAATAGGAGCCATGATAACAGAAATTTTTATAGTTTTTCTGATTTAAGCAAGGAAAGCTATCAATATTTTGAATGTAGTGTTTGCTGTAGATATTTCGAAGTTAGCTTAAATCTTCATTTCTTTCATTTATGTTCCTTCACTCTGATTTTCCCCAGTAGACTGATCTTTATTTCTACCCCGTGTCTACAGGACCCCTTGTCTACTGGTTTCTAGTTGTGTTTGGCTGAGGACAGGCAGTGACAGAAAATCAGGAGGATGAAAGGAAAACAGTATGGTCTTCATCCTTCCAGAGACCTCTCTGTTGGGTTTGAGGAGGCAGTAACTGCATTTATCTACCAAAGTCATAGTTCCTTTCAGCAGAACTCTTCTGCAGCTACAAGCTCATCTCATTATTCTTGCAGGAATAGTAACAGCTTCTCTTTCCCATTTCCTGTTGTTAACCTCATTGACTGTGCTATTTTCTGCTGTGATCCTGACTAATACAGTACATTTGTCAATGTGAGGAGGTTTCTTTCTATTCTTTTTGCTTATATTTAAAAAAATAATGATTAGATGTTAAGTTTTGTCATTGCCTTTTGTTTTTCTTTGACAAGCATATGATTTTTCTCCTTTATTCTGTTAATATAGATTACATTGATTTATTTTGCTGTCTTCCCAGTTAGGATATATGATGTAGAGACATATGTCAAGGTATGTTTTAACCTCACTTGTAATAGTTCTTCTTTGTGAGGTTTTTGTGGCCATTCCTTAAACATGAGATGGATCTCCATCCAAAATTTGGTTTGGGTATTGGGACTAATAAAACTACATATACTCCAAGAGAATATAAAAAGGCTTGCCACTCTCATTATGAAGTTTATTTGAGACAGTAGAGCAGTCTTTCCAAGCTGGTCAAAAAATGACTTGAAAGAGTAAGAAGACTGGCTTGGAGTTTTGATGGTGGTTAGAGAGTGGGCAGGTATAAGGGCTTCCATGCATGGGTAGGAGTTTGCAGGATTTAAACCGCCCACTGGTGCCTAAGCAGGAAGTACCTGAGCTTTTTTTGTCATTTGTCCAGATGTAGGGCAGATAGACAAGGAGCGAAAGACAAGGGAGGAGTGAAGCTTAAAATATGTCAGCAGTCAAATACTTAACAAATGGAGTCAGACTGTTTATTGCAAGGTTTATCCCACTAGTTAGATATAAAATTATATTATTAGTTTTATTTTAATTTTTTCATATTTTAAGACTAATTTTTGAGTATATTTAACTATCTTTTGAGAGTTCATGAGTTATTTACAAGGAAAAAAAATCAGACTGTCATCAGACTTTTCAGCAGCAAATACTTTGTCTTTTCAATATGTAACTTCAGGTCACCTGTTACTTCAAGAAATTTTTCTTGATTTATGGTTTTTGGTATTTGTTTCATTCCAATGCTTTGGTTTTCTTTTCCAGAGACTGCTATTATATGCATGTTGGATCTCCTTTACCTTTTTAAAAAAAGTAACCTTTTAAAAAAACTCTTTATTTCTTTTTGATTTTTGACATTTTCATCCTTTCCATTTTCTACTAAGGCATTGCCAAATGGAAATATTCATTGTTGTGTTCTTTAAAATTTGGTTTTCTTTTCTAAAATCCTAAAATCTAAAAATGGTAATTTTCTCTTTTATTTCTATTTTTCCTAAAGTTCTGTTCCCTCTCTTTTCAAATGTTCCTTTCCATCAATGACTTCATGTGTATTTTTTTAAAATTCCAGTTTATGTTTTCAGTTATGCTTATGTCACTTGTCTTCATTCCTTTTGCTCTATTAAGGTTGCAGTTTCTACCTATTTTGTGACACATCTTTCTAGCATGCTTTCAATTTTTGGGGAGATGCTATTTTGATGATGATTATTACTTTGATAAATAACTTTGTGATAAATTTGACTATGACCCTTTACTGTTGCTCATTTTATGAGTTTTATCATAATTTTAAGAAAGAATGATGAGCCAGGATACTTTTATTTAGGTCCACTGCTCTAGATCTCTCTGTTCTACTGTTTTCATACCATGATGTCTCTGTACATCTTGAATTCTTCTGCTTCCTCCCACACTTTTATCTGGACCTTCTTTATCTTTTCTTCCTATTATTTGTATTCTGCTCCATTAGATTATACTCCAAGAAGATTTTTCTTAATTATTTTGTTCTAGAAATGAGAGTCAGTATACAAATTTTGATAGTTAATTGAGCCAAGACTGTTCTAGTACTGCCATATCTTATCACTGCCCACTTGAATTCACCCATGCATTAGAGCCCATAAAACATCCTTCCAGTTTCAGATGCTGTTCTCATATTGCCTCAATGCATTTACCAGGGAGTAATTGTTGGAAAACTTGAGAGTTAGTCTAGGGCTAAGGCAAATATGAGACTTAGTCTCTTAGTCCGAAGCTATCAGAATCCTTTTTGCTTTCTCTTTGTTTCTTCACAGGCTTTTTCTGATACTACAGTGGTCATGTAGTTGATATTACAGTGGTTGGTGATTTGTCTATACCAATTTATATTTTGAAGTTTCTGAAGATAACATATCACTTAGTTTTTATAGATGTTTTATGTGGGTTTTTGGTTTTGTACTCTATTTTATGTGTCTTTTTTTTTTTTTTTTTTTTTACAAGAAAATTAGAGTAAATTAAAAAAGAAAATGATCCTGCCCCAGGTCTCTCTTCTCAGAATCCTTCTGGTCCCTCTTTCTACTCTTCTGTGGAAGAGGCTGTGTAAGGCTGATGTTATTGCTATCTAAATGTTTGGAAGAATTCTTTGATAAATCTATCTGGTTCTGGAGAATATCTTTTAAATGTTTTATTATGGAAAATTTCAAATATATACAAAGTAGAGCAACTATTCTAATGAACTTGGTATAACCAAGACCTACCTTCAACAATTATTAAAGCATATCAAATATTATTTTACCATAAAACCCTATCAGTGCATGACAGCTGATCATTTTAAGTAAATTTCTATGCCTCATTCAATTGTGCACATTATAGTATAGATCAATAAAGGCAAAGAATATTTTTGAAACATAAACATAATATCTTATCACACCTAAACAAGGTTGTTTAACAATAATTTGGTAACATTATCCGATATAAACACAATGTTCACATTTTCTACATTGCCATATAAATATCTTATTTAAAACTTATTTTATCCATACATTGTGATTGGTTGATAGATCCCTAGGGGTCTTTTAATTAATATGTTTCCCATGTTTATTTCCTGGAAATGATAAATTATAGATTTAGTCACTTGTAGGATATTCAGTTTTTTAAAAAGTTTTTGTTGTATTAATCTTGATGAGTTGTGTTTTTCTAGAAATCTATGTCTGTTAATTTATTTAATTCCTTTTCAATATTTTGTTCACTGTATCTTCTTTTGAGCTTTGTAGTATCTGTAGGATCTATAGTACTGTCACTTCTTTTATTCCCAACTTAAGATATTTTCCTCCCTTTTTTTACTTGCTCTTTTAGCAGGAGTTTAGTAATTTTAATAGGTTCTTTTCCCCTAGGAACTAACTTCTGGCTTTGTTGATCTTAATGTATATTTGTTTTTATTTCATTATGTTTTTATTTCCTATCTTTTAACTTATTTGTATTATCTTTGCTATCTTTTTATAATTTCCTGAAATGGGTCTTGGTTCAGTGTCTTTCAGTCTTTCTTTTTTTTTTTTTTTTTTTTCCAACATGCATTTAAAGCTAAACACTTTTTTTAAATGTGTGCATAAATTTTGATTTTTTTATTTTAATTATTAATTTCAATTTCAAAATGTTGTTTAACTGCTATTGTGAGTTATACTTTATCTGTGGATTATTTATAAGTGTATTGCTTAATTTTCAAGCATATGAGAGTTTTCTAAATATCTGTTTTTCACTTCCAGTTCATTTCAACTCTGACTAATCAACTACTCTTTATAACTTCAGTCCTTTTATATTTATTGGGGTGTCCGGAATTGGTGGGTTCTTGGTCTCACTGACTTCAAGAATGAAGCCGGGGACCCTCGCGGTGAGTGTTACAGTTCTTAAAGATGGTGTGTCTGGAGTTGGTTCCTTCAGATGTTCAGATGTGTCTGGAGCTTCTTCCTTCTGGTGGGTGGTCTTGCTGTCAGGAGTGAAGCTGTACACCTTAGTGGTGAGTGTTACAGCTCTTAAAGGCAGCGCATCTGGAGTTGTTCATTCTTCCTGGTGGGTTCCTGGTCTCCCTGGCTTCAGGAGTGAAGCTGCAGACTTTCGCGGTGAGTGTTACAGCTCATAAAGGCAGCGTGGACCCAAAGAGTGAGCAGCAGCAAGATGTATTGCAAAGAGTGAAAGAACAAAGCTTCCACATTGTGGAAGGGGACCCCAGCGGGTTGCCACTGCTAGCTTGGGCAGCCTGCTTTTATTCCCTTATCTGGCTCCACCGACATCCTGCTGATTGGTCCATTTTACAGAGAGCTGGTTGGTCTGTTTTGACAGAGAGCTGGTTGGTTTATTTTGACAGAGTGCTGATTGGCATGTTTACAATCCTTGAGCTAGACAGAGTCACAGAGTGCCAGTTAGCTAGATACAGAGTACCAGTTGGTGTATTCACAAACCCTGAGCTAGACACAGAGTGCTGATTGGTGTATTTACAATCCTTGAGCTAGACACAGAGTGCTGATTGGTGCACATACGATCCTCCGACTAGATATTACAGTTCTCCAAGTCCCCATCCAGTTCAGGAGCCCAGCTGGCTTCACCCAGTGGATCCTGCACCCCTGGCTACAGGCGGAGCTGCCCGCCAGTGCCCAGCCATGCCTACACTCCTCAGCCCTTGGGCTGTAGATGGGACTGGGTGCCATGGAGCAGGGGATGGTGCCCTTCCGGGAGGCTCAGGCCCTGCGGGAGCCCACAGCAGCGGGAGAAGCTCAGACATGGCAGGCTGCAGGTCCTGAGTCCTGCCCTGCTGGGAGACAGCTAAGGCCCAGTGAGAATTTGAGTGTGGCACCGGCGGCCCTGCACTGCTGGGGAACCTGGGGCAACCTCCGCAGCTGCTAGCCTGGGTGCTAAGCCCCTCACTGCCCTGGGCCAGCAGTGCAGGCCAGAACTCACACTCTGGCCCTTGAGCGTAGCCCCTGTTCCCGCCCGCACCTCTCCCTCCACACCTCCCTGCAAACAGAGGGAGGAGGCTCTGGCCTCTGCCAACCCAGAAAGGGGCTCCCACGGTGCTGTGGCAGACTGAAGGGCTCCTCAAGCACTGCCAGAGTGGATGCTGAGGCCGAGGAGGTGCTGAGAGTGAGGGTTGCTAGCACATTGTCACCTTTCATTGGGACTTGGCTTATGGGCCTGCATGTGGACAGTTTTGGTAAACGTTTATTCTTGTAAAAAGTATGTGTTTGATATGCAAATAGCATACCTGCAATAGTATGTTCTATTTTTGTCAATTAGGTCAAATGTATTAATTTGAAATTTAAGTTTTATTTTTTACATACTTTTGAAGTTTTTGGTCGAATTCTTTCAGTTACTTAAAGATATATATTCTCTCTCTGTGATTGTGGATTTGCATGTTTCTCCTTTCAGTTCTATCAATTTTTTTTCATATATTTTGATGCTAGTACGTACATACAGTGTTAGGACAGTTATGTCTTTTTGGTGTGCTGTTCATTTTACCATTAATGCTCCTTCTCATCTTTGGTAATACTCCCTGATTTGAGCCCTCCTATGCTAAATAGCCGTACCAACTTACTTTTGATTTGGGTTTCTTTATAGACACTTTTCCATTTGACTTTTTTTTTTTTTTTTTTTTTTTTTTTTTTGAGATGGAGTCTTGCTCTGTCACTCAGGCTGGAGTGCATTGGCACAATTTTGGCTCACTGCAACCTCTGCCTTCCAGGTTCAAGTGATTCTCCTGTCTTAGCCTCCTAAGTAGCTTGGACTGTAGATGCATGCCATGACTTCCAGCTAATTTTGTATTTTTGTTAAAGATGAGGTTTCACCATGTTTGCAGGCTGGTCTCGAACTCCTGACCTCAAGTGATGCACCAGTCTTGGCCTCCCAAAGTGCTGAGATTACAGGTGTAAACCACCATGCCCAGCCCCCATTTGACTTTTAAACTTTATGTTTCAGATTTTTTTCATGAATAACATATAGTTAAAATATTTTAATTGGAGTATTTAGTATATTTACATTATATTAATACATGTATGTGTGTGTATTTAAATATATCTTATTAAGTATTTCTTATTTGTCTTACCTTTTCAAATGATTTCTTTATTGCCTTCTTTTGATCATTATAGTTAGAAATTTAATAGTTTTATTAATATTTTCAAAGAACCAGCTTTTGGTTTTTCTTGCTTTTTAAATTGAATTTAGAAAACTATTCTACTTTTTTCTGTGTTAGCTTGAATGTTATATTCTTTTACTATTAGTAAAATTATATCATGCATACTTGATATAAATATATACTATTAATTTGTACTGCTGTCATCTTTCTGGACAATAGAAGGACCTTCTAACTTTGGCTACATTTATAACACTCCCAACTTGTATACCATTGCAACTTCAGTTTTAATTATTTTTATATTTTACAGGCCAAAACACACTGTTAATATTGTTTTATATAGTCAATATTTATTTAAATTTATGCATATATTTGAAATAGTTTGTTTTTTGTTCCTTCCTGCCTCCCTAATCTTCCATTTTTAGTCATTTTTATTTTTTTCATTTTCCTTTATTGTATCCTGCAGGTGATAAATATTTTGTTTGGAAAACATCCTTTCACACATTTTCTTGAAGAATATTTCCATTGTGTCTAGAATTCTGGATTATTTCCTTTTGGTATGTTAAAGATATCATTCCCTTGTTATCTTTTCCTGGTGTTTTTATTGCAAAGTGAGTTGTAAATCTACATGTTGTTCTTTTGAAAACACTCAACTGAAAATTGAAGTTTGGCTCCTGTAAGATAACCTTTCAGTTTTTCTGGCTATTACAATTTTTATCTTTATTTTTGATTTTCAGTAGTTTTATCACAATATGCATAGATGTGAATTTCTTCTTTGTATCCCGCTTTGGGATAAAATCTTACTTGAATCTATGATGTCATGTTTTTCATTAGTTTTTAAATGTTTTTAGTTATTACCTTTTTAAATATTGCTTCTGTTCTATTTTCTCTCTTCTTGCCTTCTGTGACTTCAATTATATAGGATAGATCTGCTCATTGTATTCTCCATGTGTCTTAAACTGTTGTCTGCATTTTGTATATTTTTTTCTCTTTTTGATTCAGTTTAGATTTTTTCTGACCCATTTCTTCTCCAACAATTCTCTTTTCACCTGTCTAAATCTATTAATCTTATTTTTAGTTTATATATTTTTATATTATTGAAATTCCTTTTGTTTTTAATAGTTTTCAGTTTTCTGCCAAAAATTTCCATTTTTTCTTTTATTTTCTTGACGTAGTAAGCTTAGATATGTAAAGTATGCACCTGATGATTATTAAAATGTCAGGAAACAACAGATGCTGGCGAGGCTATGGAGAAATAGGAACACTTTTAACACTGTTGGTGGGAATATAAATTAGGTCAACCATTGTAGAAAACAGTGTGGCGATTCCTCAAAGACCTGTAACCAGAAATACCATTGGACTCAGCAATCCCGTGGCTGGGTATATACCCAAAGGAATATAAATCATTCTATTATAAAGATGCATGCACGTTTATTGTGAAGCACTATTCACAATAGCAAAGACACGTTATCAATCCAAATGCCCATCAATGATAGAGTGGATAAAGAAAGTGTGGTACACATACACCATGGAATACTTTGTAGCCATAAAATGAAAGCAACTATGTCCTTTCAGGGATATGGATGGAGCTGGAAGCCATTATCCTCAGCAAACTAATGCAGGAACAGAAAACCCAACACTGCATGTTCTCACTTATAAGTGGGAGCCGAACAATGAGAACACATGGACACAGGGATTAACAACACACACTCGGGCCTGTTGGGGTGACATGCAGGGAGATAGAGCATCAGGAAAAATAGCTAATGCATGTTTGGCTTAATACCTACGTGATAGATTGATAGGGGCAGCAAACCACCATGGCACACGTTTAGCTATGGTGCAAACCTACACATCCTGCATATGTATCCCAGAACTTAAAATAAAATAAAAATAAAGCATGTTCCTGAACATCGTTAACATCTGGAGCCCCTGTGGGTTCATTTCAAATTTTTGTGTGTGCCATTTCTCTTGGTTTTGGTTCAAATTACATAATACCTTACAGGCATATTGCCTTAATTTTGTGGGTTAGTTTAAATTTTGTGCCAGATAACATATTTGCAAAATTGTACAACTATCTTAATGACTCGGATGAAATTTTCTTTCTTCAGAGAGGATTTCTGTTTGCTTTTCCTAAGCACATAGAATGCTATCAATCAGGATACTTTAATATAATTTTATAATCAGACATGCAAGAAGAACTTGAATATTTATAGGTTACTCAGATGACGGAATTTTCACAGAGACCTTCTTGATTGATTTTAGATTTCAGTATCAGTTCTGCCTGCCCACGAGTCTCTGTCAAAGCTCTGCTGAGCCTCTCAATTATTCCATGAGAACTGAATTGCTTTCCAGGGTCTCCATACCTGATTCTGAGCCAAGTAATCCCTCACTCTTTCTATTAGCTTTCCAAGAAATTAAAACAATATTTTGTCTAGTTTTCTAGTTGATTCACTTAGCCCAAAAGTGCTAATGTAACATCATTGGAAGAAAAAGCCTCACTCATTGTTCTTCCATTTACTTTTTGAGCAGTTCGTAAAGTTCTTTGAAATTGCCTGTCAATATTTTGACAGAATTACATTAAATTCCTGAAATAATTTTTAGAGAATTAACATTTTCATAATATTTAATCTTTCAATCCACTTACAAAATAGCTCTCCATTTATTTGAGTCATTACTTACAACCTTCACAATAGTTAAAAAATATTCTAATGTTTTTTCTGCATCTACTAATATCATATTTTTTTCTTTTTTAATCTGTTGATGTGGTAAATCACACTAACATTTGTTAAAAATGTTGGGCCAACCTTCCATTGCCTATGCATTGCTTAATCAGTTTGCTAATATTTTACTTAAATTTTTTTCTGTTTGTCACATATACAACAATAATCTAAGTGAGATTAGCGTATACTTTTATTTCTTATGCTGCTTTGTATGGCTTTACTTTCAAGGTTGTATTAGCTTCATAAAGTAATTAGGGAGTATTCCCTATTTTTAAATTAATTGCTGGAAATTTTAAATATTGAAATTATCCATCTCTTGATTTTTTTTATCTAATTCACCTATAAAACATTCTGGGAATATTAGTTTGCCTGTGTGTGGTGGGGAAGAGGTGGAGTAGGGCAGGGGTAGTATTTCAGCTATAACTTTAACTTCTTTTATGTTTAGTGAGTTATAGTTTTTAAAATTTTCTATTTTGTGAAAGCTTTCAAATAAGCTGGCATAATGTTGTTTATAGTATTCTGTTTTTTCTCTCTGTAGTCAAGTCCCTTTTTCATTTCTGATATTATTTAGTTAGAATTTTATTTTTCTTGATTTATTGTGGCATGGGTTATTTTTTAGTTTTTATCAGTTGTTTTAAAGAGCCAGCCTTTAGTGTTGTTGATTATTGGATCACTCTTTAAATATTATCTCATAGCATTCTTGGTATTTTAACTTTTTATTCTTTATCATTTCAAAAAAAAAACAATCTAACAGGCACTTGAACATCATCTGCTTTCTCACTTAGTTGCTTTGATTTTGCAACCTACGTGCACTTTTAGAATGGTCCTCAGACTTGGTGTTTAAAGCCCACAGTGTAAATCATGACTTTTATTAATATTCCAGTTGCTCTCTCTTTTAGCTCCTAAATGCAGTATTTCTCAAAGTATGGTTCCTGGACAGTCTATCAGAATCAACTGGAGCACTTTTTACAAATTTAGTTTGTTACTCTCTGCCCTAGACCTACATCAGAATCTGTTGGTGGAGCCTGTGAAGTGAGCCTTGAGTTAATTTCTGCAGGTGATTCTTGTGGACACAATACAAGTTAGAGCATCAGATCTCATCATATTTTTATTCTAGTTCTCAATTCTTTCCTTATGAGGGAATAGAGAGGAACCTTTACAATTCTTTGAGAGCACAAAACTCAATCACAAGTTTTCATTTGCATCTTTTAGATCAAGTAGAAAGAAGAATGGCTTCCTCATATAGCAGATTTTTATTCAGTCAAAATTCATAATGTGGAGCATTAAATCTACTTTGCATGCATCTGTAATTAATCAATATGGCTTTTCTGCGTTAGAATGATTTTGAGATCTTTTTGGACAGAAAAAAATGCCCACTTAAAAAAATTACTTATTATAAAAAATTCCACTTAAGTAATTTGAAAGTATAATACAATAAACTACTGTATACTTTTCCCTTAGATTATCAATTTTTATAATTTTTCCTCTTTTGCTTTATTGTTTTCTCTCTCCACACACACTTATTATTATTGCTGTTATGTTTTTGCTAAACAACTTTAGAATATGTTTCAGATGTCATTTATCTTCATCTTTAAAAACCTCTGCCTGTCCTCAGGAATGATGAAGTTCTTTTACATAAACACAATAAAAATGATCAAATTCAGGAAATTTAATTTTGAAGCAGTGCTAATGTTTAACATAGTCACGCTTATTACTTACACAAATAATATCTTAATTTCGCCAATTCAAGATCCAGTTCAGGATCTCACATTGCATTCAGTGATTAGATCTCCTCAGCCTCTTTTAATCTGATTCAGGACTCAGATTTTCTTTGTCTCTTTGTCACAACAGTTTTTTTTTTTTCCTTAAAGATGAAGGCCAGTTATTCTGTAAAATGTTCCTCAGTTGAGGTTTGTCTGATTGCTTCCTCATGATTAAGTTATGCATTTTTGTCAGTGATAGGACACAAGTGATGTTATGTTCCTCTTGTGTATTTCATCAAGGGCAAATAGTGTCAGTTTGCTCCATTATTGATTATGTTAATTTTGATTGCTTGGGTTTACATGTTGTATAGTTATGATTTTCCCTTTTCAATATTATAACTGATCTGTGGAGAGATAGTCTAAGACTGTGTAATGTTCTATTTCCCATCGAGCTTTCACTCAGTGGCTTTAGCATCTATTTGTGGTTCTTGTCTGAATCAACTATTGCTATGATGTTTGTAAAATAATTAGTTTTCTAACTATATCAGTTTTTCTTTTTTTTTTTTTTTTTGAGGTGGAGTCTCGCTCTGTCGCCCAGGCTGGAGTGCAGTGGCCGGATCTCAGCTCACTGCAAGCTCCGCCTCCCGGGTTTACGCCATTCTCCTGCCTCAGCCTCCCGAGTAGCTGGGATTACAGGCACCTGCCACCACGCCCCGCTAATTTTTTGTATGTTTTAGTAGAGACGGGGTTTCACCGTGTTAGCCAGGATGGTCTTGATCTCCTGACCTCATGATCCGCCTGTCTAGGCCTCCCAAAAAGTGCTGGGATTACAGGCTTGAGCCACCGCGCCTGGCCACTATATCAGTTTTTCTACACTTGTTAGTTGGCATTTTATTATAAAGACATTTACTTATACCATCTTAAGTAATTATTATGGCAATATGGTCTTAGGTATTTTTTATAATTAAATTGGTTATAATTAATTATGATCACTATTCACTTTTATGCTCAAATTGTCCCACATTTGGCCAATGGAAGCTCCTTTGGGCTGGCTCTTTTTTTATATTTCCCTAGTTTTTCAGGACTTTATTGCTTTTTGCCACAAAAAGATACTCTTGGAATGTCACGTTCTAAGGAATCTTGATTCTTTTCAGTAGGCAATGATATTTAGAAACCAAGATCTGAATACCAGATATGCTCATGGCTATTGCAGTATCATTTTTAGATCCACCCCCAAACTTTTTTTATTTTTTGCAGAAAGAGCTAGGATATTTATCTCTCCTTTTATTTCTGCTTTTTTCTCTATTCCTTTTTCTCTTTCTCTCATCTTGATACTTTAAATTCCAATCAAATAGTAGAAGTTTATTCACTACATTTACCTATTACTTATTTGTATAATATGTCTTTTCTGCCGCACTGAAAGCCCTGACTCCACAAAATATCAATTTATTTATTCTATTTACTCAATTGCTTAATTATACAATACAGATTAAGCAATTTTAGAAGCCTTCTTCCTTACCTCCACTGACATCAAATTTACTCAGTAGATTTCAATATTTTTAAATCATTCTTTCTGTTTTTTAGACTGAGAGTATATAGGCAAGTTGATTTGATGAAATGCTCTTTGGACTTTTTTTCTCCTCCTTTGGTGTGGTTGTTATTCATCTAAGTAGAACTGGTATTAATTTTTGAATGAATAAAGTTTATAATTATTTTTTGATATTTTCTGTTATTCTTATTGATTTAAATATATTTTTGAATATATAAAACACAAATATGGTTCCAAATATCAACACTATACCAAAAGAAATAGTCATAAAAGTTACCCCTTTCTTTTCATCCCTTTTACCTTGTTCTTGATATGCTCTCTTACCTGCTGCCCCCACACACTACTAACCAATTTGTTTTTGCTTTTGTTTCTCTTTCCTTTTTGAAAAATGAGTGTGCGTGTGTGTGTGTGTGTATAAAATTTTCCCCACCTTTCTTACACAAAAGACAGCACATCTCATATACTTTATACCCTTTTATTTACTGTATATCCTTTCTCCCACTCAACAATATAGCTAGCAAATCACTTCGCATAAGCTCATAGAAATCTTACTCTTTTTGCATTGTGTGGTTTTATCATAGTCTATTCAATAGTCTTCTCTCTATATATAGACATTTAGGCTATTTCCACTTACAGACAAGGACACAATGAATAACTTTTTAGATATATAGTTTTGCAATGTTGGAGGTATGTCTTCTAGTTAAGTTCCGAGAAGTCTAATTGCTGAATTATAGGGTAAATGCAAATGCAGTTTTCATGAATATCATGAAACTTCCCTTCCCACATTGTACCATTCTGCATTCCCACTCTCAATGTATTAGAATGTCCATTTCCCCATAGCCTCATCAACAAAGTATATTTGAGATTTTGAATGTTTCCCAATCTGACAGGTGAGAAATATCAGCACAGTTTTAATTTTCCTTTCTTTAAAAATATGTGAGGTGGAACATCTTTTCATATGTCTGTGAGCCATTTCTATATTATGTTTTGTGAATTGTTTACTTGTGTATTTCAGCCACTTTTCCATCAGGTGCTGGGTCTTTCCCTGAATTGTAAGGGCTCTGTGTTTATTAGGGATGGTAGCTTCTTTTTCCATTTTATATATTACAAATATATATATTTCTCTGTTTCTTATTTGCCTTTTGATTTTGGTTATGTTGTTTCATTAAAATTGTATGTATTAACATTTATCACTGTTTATGGAATCTGGATTTTAAGTCATAAGTTAGCTTTTCCCCACCTGCCTTCTTTTCATATATGTATAGTTTCATTATATATTTACATCTCTTATCCATTGGAGTTTATTTTTGTGTACGGTGTGAGATAACAGATCCTATTTTATCTTTTTTCAAATAGATATTTTGTAGTATCAAAATAATTTACAAAAAGAGTTTTTTATTTCCATGACTTGAGATGTTACTTATATTATGTAGTAAATGCCCATATGTATTTGAGCCTATTTTTGAACTTTCTGTTCTGTTTTTCTTGTCTAATTATTAATGTGCTAGGCCTTTACTCTTTTATTTATGATGTATTTAGTATCTCATATGTCTACTTCCTCTGATAGCTGTATTTTTAATTATTTTTGTAGTTATTCTTGCATGTTTATTCTTGCATATTTTATTTTGAATATGAACTTTTATATAGACTTCTTTTGTAAAAAATGTTGTTCATATTTTTATTGGTGTTGCTTTGCATTCATGATTGACTTAAGGCTACCTCGATTTTTAATTATTGTGAAATTTCCAGTATCTAACATGTTTCCAGACACAAAACAGACATCTGACAAATATCTGTGGTTTGAACAAATTAATAAATAAATGAGCAATTTTATGGTTGACAGCTTTTATAACTTGACTCAAAAGGGCATGTCTTTATATGTATTTTTTCAATCAAAAGTTTAAAAAGATTTGTTGGAATAGTTTCAGTAGAAATGGTACTGGCTCTTCTTTGTACCTCTGGTAGATTCAGCTGTAAATCTTTCTGGTCCTGAGCTGTTTTGTTTTCTTTTCTTTTCTTTTCTTTTCTTTTTCTTTTCTTTTCTTTTTCTTTTCTTTCTTTCTTTCTTTCTTTTTTTTTTTTGGTTTTTAGGCTATTTATTACTGCCTCAATTTCAGAATGCATTATTGGCTTATTCGCAGATTCAGTTTTTTCCTGGTTCATTCTTGGGAAGGTGTATGTATCTAGGAATTTATCCATTTCTTCTAGATTTTCTAGTTTATATGCATAGAGGTGTTTATAGTATTCTCTGATGGTTGTTTGTATTTCCATGGGGTAAGTGATGATAACTCCCTTATCATTTTTTATTGTGTTTATTTGATTCTTCTCTCTTTTCTTCTTTATTAGCCTAATTAGCTGTCTATCTATTTTATTAAGTTTTTCAAAAAACCAGCTCCTGGATTCATTGGTTTTTGAAGAGTTTTTCCTGTATCTTTCACCTTCAGTTCAGCTCTGATCTTGGTTATTTTTTGTCTTCTGCTAGCTTTGGGGTTTGTTTGGGGTTTGGTTTTCTAGTTCTTTTTGTTGAGATGTTAGGGTGTTGATTTGGGATCCTTCTAGCTTTTTGATGTAGGCATTTAGTACTGTAAATTTACCTCTTAACACTACTTTATCTGTATCCCAAATATTCTGGTACATTGTATCTTTGTCCTTATTAGTTTCAAAGAATGTCTTGATTTCTACCTTAATTTTACTATTTACCCAGGAGTCATTCAGGATCAGGTTGTTCAGTTTCCATGTAGTTGTGTGATTTTGAGTGAATTTCTTAATCTTGAGTTCTAATTGGATTATGCTGTGGTCTGAGAGACTGCTTGTTATGATTTCAGTTCCTTTGCATTTGCTAAGGAGTGTTTTCTGATTATGTGATCAATTTTAGAGGATTCCTCTCTAACTCATTCTATGAGGCCAGCATCATCCTGATACCAAAACCTGGCAGAGATACAATAAAAAAGGAAAACTTCAGGCCAATATCGTTGATGAATATTGATGCAAAAATCCTTAATAAAATACTGGCAAAGCAAAGCCAGCAGCACATCAAAAACTTATCCACCATGATCACATTGACTTCATCCCTGCGATGCAAGTTTGGTTCAGCATATGCAAATCAATAAATGTGATTCCTCACATAAACAGAACTGAAGACAAAAGCCACATGATTATCTCAATAGATGCAGAAAAGGTCTTTGATATAATTCAACATTCCTTCATGTTAAAAACTTTCAATAAACAAGGTATTGAAGGAACATACCTGAAAATAATAAGAGCCATATATTACAAACCCACAGCCAATGTCATACTGAATGGTCAAAAGCTGGAAGCATTCCACTTGAAAACTGGCATAAGACAAAAATTCCCTCTCCCACCACTCCTATTCAATATAGTATTGAAAGTTCTGGCCAAGACAGTCAGTGAAGAGAAACAAATAAAAAGTATTGAAATGGAACAGAATAAGTCAAGCTATCTTTTTTTTGCAGAAGACATGATCCTATATCTAGAAAAACCCCATAATCTCAGCCCAAATGCTTCTTAAGCTTATAAGCAAATTCAGCAAAGTCTGATACAAAATCAGTGTGAAAAAATCTCTACCATTCCTATATACCAACAACAGGCAAGCATAGAGCCAAATCATGAATGAACTTCCATTCACAATTGCTACAAAAGGAATAAAACACCTAGGAATACAGCTAACAAGGGAAGTGAAGGACCTCTTCAAGGAGAACTACAAACCAGTGCTCAAGGAAACCAGAGAGGACACAAACAAATGGAAAAGTGTTCCATGCTCATGGATGGGAAGAAACAATATTGTGAAAATGACCATACCGCCCAAAGTAACTTATAGATTCAATGCTATTTCCATGAACCTACCACTGACATTCTTCACAGAACTAGAAAAACTATTTCAAAATTCTTGTGCAACCAAAAATGAGACTGAATAGCCAAAAGAATCCTAAGCAAAATGTACAAAGGTGGAGGCATCACGCTACCCAACTTCAAACCATACTGCATGGCTACATTAACCAAAACAGCATGGTACTGGTACAAGAACAGATGCAGAGACCAATGGAAAAGAACAGAGAAGTCAGAAATAAGACTGCACACCTGCAATCATCTGATCTTTGACAAACCTGATAAAAACAAACAATGGAGAAAAGATTTCCTATTTAATAAATAGTTCTGGGAGAACTGGCTAGCCATATGCACAAAATTGAAACTGGACCCCTTCCTTATACCATATACAAAAATTAACTCAAGATGGATTAAAGACTTAAGTATAAAACCTAAAACCATAAAATCCCTAGAAGAAACTCTAGGCAATACCATTCAGGTCATAGGCACAGGCAAATATTTCGTGATGAAAATGACAAAAGCAATGGCAACAAAAGCCAAAATTGACAAATGGGATCTAATTAAACTAAAGAGCTTCTGCATAGCAAAGGAAACTATCATCAGGGTGAACAATCAACCTATAGAACGGGAGAAAATTTTTGCAATCTATCCAATCTGACAAAGACCTAATATTGAGAGTTTACAAGGAACTTAACTTTACAACAAAAAACAAACAGCCCCATTAAAGAGTGGGCAAAGGACATAAACAGACACTTCTCAAAAGAAGACATAGATGCAGCCAACAACCATATGAATAAAAGCTCAACATCACTGATGATTAGGGAAATGCAAATCAAAACCACAAGGAGATACCATCTCACTTCAGGCAGAATGGCTATTATTGAAAAGTCAAAAAACAACAGATGCTGGTGAATTTGTAGAGGAAAAGGGACACTTTTACACTGCCAATGGGAGTGTGAATTAGTTCAACCTTCGTGGAAGACAGTGTAGCAATTCCTCAAAGACCTAAAGGCAGAAATACCATTTTACCCAGCAATTCTATTTCTAGGTATATACCCAAAGGAATAGAAATCATTCTGTTATAAAGATACATGCACATGTGTGTTCATTGCAACACTATTCAAAATAGCAAAGACGTGGAATCCATCTAAATGCTGATCAACGATAGACTGGATAAAGAAAATGTGGTACATATACACCATGGAATACTATGCAGCCATAAAAAGGAATGATATCATGTCCTTTGCAGACCTGGTTCATGGATGGAGCTGAAAGCCATTATCCTCAGCAAACTAACGCAGGAACAGAAAACCCAACACTGCATGTTCTCACTTATAAATGGGAGCTGAACAATGAGAAGACATAGACACAGGGAGGGGAACAACACACACTGGGGCCTGTCAGAGCAGGGGTTGCAGGGAGGGAGAGCCTCGGGAAGAATAGCTAATGGATGCTGAGCTTAATACCTAGGTGATGGAATGATCTGTGCAGCAAACTATCATGCACACATTTACCTGTGGAACAAACCTGCACATCCTGTCCATGTATCCCTGAATTTAAAAAAAAAATTGGAAATAAAAAAACTTAAATTAAAATTTCAAAATATTTCATTGTCATGTGAAGATGATAGGCCTAATCACTAAGAGTAGGGCAATTGTTTAGAAGTTTTCTATTTAAGGTTTTCACCTATCCTATATGTACTTTGTTTTTGAAGAAGGTTTATTTACATCCTCTTCTGTGCATGCACACAGGCATACAGTTCCTTTATTCATAAGAAATCCCAGTAGGCTTTTCAATTTCTTTGTGCCTCTTTCACTGCTGAAATGCAGCTGCCTCAGCTATGGAAGATAGCAGCCAACTGGCACATAACAGGAAGTACAACAGTTGGCTGAAAGGAAATTTTGCTAATGACACCAACAATATGAGTCAATTTCCTTGTGAAAAACTGCACAGTTAAATTTTTGATGGAGAAATGGCAAACTTTCAGTCATGTCTTAACATACATATTAGTCTTTCTTACGTATATTTTACTATCAATATTACTTTTTTGCACAGAAGGGAATATGGGAAACAACCCACCAAGAAAAGGTAAAACCTGTAAGCATTGATTGCCAAACCTTTTTGTTCGTATGTATGAATATAAACTATTGTCATTTGCTGTGTCAGGTGACCAATTAAGAATCTCCCTGTATTTACTGCAAGTTTTCCTTACTCATGATTCTGGTTACAGATAACAGTTAAGAGGTTTGGGAGCCAATGACTAATATAGCTACCAAAGCATGTTTCTTTCTTGCATCATAAACTCTACGGAAGATTTAAGCAATCATAATATAGGTGTGCTCACAGATCCTTTGTTTGGATAAGCTCCTATGAGCTTTCATAAGGCACCTAAGTCAGCAAGAGGCTGTCTAGTGTAGCGGCTGGGGGCAAAAGGTTTGTTGTTAGATAGACCTGGTTCATTTCTTGGCTCTGCTGAATTATTTTTACAAGTTAATTAACCCCTCTAAGGTGTTAATTTTCTCATTAATACAATGGGATGTGGATATAATAAGAACAATACACCTGTCATGAAAAAACCAGCTCCTGGATTCATTGGTTTTTGAAGAGTTTTTCCTGTCTCTGTCGCCTTCAGTTCAGCTCTGATCTTGGTTATTTTTTGTCTTCTGCTAGCTTTGGGGTTTGTTTGGGGTTTGGTTTTCTAGTTCTTTTAGTTGAGATGTTAGGGTGTTGATTTGGGATCCTTCTAGCTTTTTGATGTGGGCATTTAGTATTGTAAATTTACCTCTTAACACTACTTTATCTGTATCCCAAATATTCTGGTACATTGTATCTTTGTCCTTATTAGTTTCAAAGAATGTCTTGATTTCTACCTTAATTTTATTATTTACCCAGGAGTCATTCAGGATCAGGTTGTTCAGTTTCCATGTAGTTGTGTGATTTTGAGTGAATTTCTTAATCTTGGATTAGAATAGGGAATGATTAGCATTTCTGCTACCTATTATGTTCCTTAAGTGAGATAAATCGGGAAATTTTTCCCAGTTAGTTGTTTACAAATGTAAACTGGCCAGACAAGGTTTAGAAAGTTAATACAGTAATACATTTGTTCTAAGTCTATATGTCATCTCAATTCTGCAGAGGAAACAAGAGTCTAAAATGTAAAATTCGATTAATTAACTGCTTAGAGACAATGGGTCACCATAGATTTTCAAGATACGTTAGGAGAGTCACTATGGTGCCTTCTAAAAGGGAGCCAAAGATCCTTTTGTAAAACGTCTTGCAGGATCTTTGTGGGACAGAAAAAGAAGCACTGTGGAAGTCTGAAGATGTTAAGAGTCAGTAAAAATTATGGCAAAAATATCCACTGTTGATAAATCTACTTTCTTCAGAGGAAATTTCTGTAATAATTGAGTATTCCATTTCTGTGCTGTCTAATACAGTAGCCACTAGCCACATGTGACTATTGAGCACTTTATATGTGCCTTGCATAATGGAGAAACTAAATTTTTAATATTATTTAATGTTAGTTACCTTAAGTAGCCACACCTGACTAGTAGCTACTATATTGGAGAGCACAGCCTTGTGGCACCTAGGTTATAATTGGAGGTGTAAATTATTCTAAAAGAATAATTCAACAATTTTTAAAGATCAATAGTATGCAGTGAACCAAAGATGATTTTCTGTTAGGCAGTGTTAGTGTATATTTTACAGCATATTTCTTGAGACATGGCTTGCCAGCACTGAATAAGTATAGTTCTGTCAATTTGTAGCTTGGATGCCCTGTAGTTCAACAGGCCTGAGCACTCACCTGAGTAGGGCAGCTTGGCTGTGAAACCTTCATTCTCCCCACCCCCACCTCCAAGAGCTGTTATGAACACTGGAAAAAATTGTGGACCATCTGTAGCTGCAGATGGGGATTTGTGGACAGTGTACAAGTTGCAGTCATGGAATCAGCAGAGATGCCCAAAATATGTCATCCAAATTGACCAGTCAGAATGGTGAGGAGAACATTATCTTGTTCAGATACTGCATCTCACAAACCTACCATGGTGAATGGGCCCCTCATGGGATCATAGGCTCATTGTCTTTCCTCATTCTCTGATAATACTACTGTTTTAACTTACAGCAGACTGGACTCAGAGACTCAGGGACAGTTTGGCGGCATGACTATCTGAAGCACTAGAAAATGCATTGCCATCATCATTTGCTACCATTTGATTTTTACTGTACAATATAGGTTCTGAGCAAGTAATATTTTGACTTATTTGAAAAGATGAGTACTGTGGATAAAGGGATTCTGTTGTTTTGATGAAGTAAATTTATTTTTTTATTCATCATCCTTGAGTTTTGGTGCATTTCCTAGCATACATAATCTTGCCATACCAAACTTAAAATTACATTGAAATTGATAGATTAACGTGAATTTGCTGAGAAGGCTACAATTAAATAAGCAGGTAACAGTTTCAGACCATAAAGACCATTTAAGGAAACTCAGTTTATTGTGAGGCCAACAGCCCCTTTCTCTCAGTGCTAGAATTTTTTAATTTCTAAGATGCCTCAGTTTGGTAGGTTCACATATTGCAGTTGTTTAAGATGCATTGCAGTAATATTGCACCACAGGCCAGTTTGAGCCCATGAGTCAGGTAGATTGATCCCACACAGAATAGCAACGTGGAAAAAGAAACCCAGAGCGCCATTAGTCTAAGCTTTTATTTGAGAACACTGGGCTTGAGGAAACTCTGAAGGAGTATTTTAACTTAGAGAAAGATGTGGGATATTAGCAGGATGAGACCGACAGAAGTTGAGCCAGTTTCTGGAAGACTTGGTTAAGGATCGTTCTTAGAGGACGTAAAAATTGTTCTCTGAATGAACAACCATTATTAGGCAATTTGAATCTTTTAAGAGGGCTGGAAAAGAACAGAGACTAAGCCTGTGTCTCAGAAAGGTAGGGAGAAACAGCTTGAGGGGACAAGGATGTGCAAGGGCCACTGTGGAATATTAGTTGTCTTTTGTGTCTTACACTAATGTATACAATTAAACAGTTTAATAGTGCTCTTTCGAGAAAGCAAAGTTAGGTTAGTGAAGTCCATAGTTCCATGAGCTTTTGTGGACTGAAGACATGTGTGTTCTAAGGTAAGTTCTGAACTAAGCATTTTAGGGCACAGTGGCTGTAGCCATCCTAGGTGGGAGAATTTAATCCCCACTTCTCTTGTCCCTCAGGAAGAACTTGATCAGATAAACCCTACCAGCCTCTCTCTGCCCCTGGAGCAGGAGGAGAGCCTGGCCTGATGGTTAAGTTGGGAGGAGAAGTGAGCAGTGTGGCCCAGTCCCTCTCAGGCCCACATAGAGAATGCAGTCCAGCCAGCTTTCCTGCTCGGCGTGAACCTGGCAGCACAGCTTTGAGCTGTGCTGGTCCTGGTGCAGGTGCCCAGGTGCCTGAGTCTGATTCAGGGGAGTGTCAGCCAGCTTTGTGGCTGCAAACCTCACCCAAGTTTTCTAGCCCAACTTTATCACTAACACAATTGACATTTTGATCTCCATCTGTCTGAATTTTGCATCATTTTTTTCTATTAGTTCTAAATTCAGAAAGGGGACAGGGTGATTTCATTATTGACCTACCAAATCTCAACAGGCCTAAGAACTATTGTAATGAATCTTAATTATGTAGCTAATACTACTGTTGGTACATGGAGACACACATTATGTGGGTGCAATCTGTGCAACTTTCTTAATTTCAAACTAAATTGTAATAATCGTAATAATAATTACTGTTAATAATTAAACACTTATGTGCCAGGTTATGACCTAAGCACTTTATGTACATTGTCTCAGTTCCTACCATAAATCTACTAGGTATATATGATAATCCTGTTTTTTTCAGGTAAAAAGGGAGAGGTTTAGACAGGTTGAGTGGCTTGTTTAGGGTCACACTTTTAATAAGTAACCATAAATACCCCCACAGTTTCTCATACACTTCATCTGTGCATCTGTCTTTTTAGGCTGGGCTGACCCACACTGTCAGTGTTCCCTAGTGACTTATAAAAATGAAGACTCCAGGACACTGCATTAAAACAGCTTCCACCTTCCTTTTGATTCCTTTGTGCTTGCTTCCCTCCCTCTCTGGTTTCATACCTGGACCTGGAGAGATGCCTCTCATCCCACTCTGTTTTGATGATCCTCTGAACTCTGCATGTTTCTTTTTACACTTTAGCTTTGCCGTGCAGCATTTTACCTTGCTTATTTCCTTGACTTTGTAGTCCAAGTTACTTTGGTTATAAATATCAGCTACTGTTCTACTATGTTTTGTGCAGCTGTAACAGAGCATCTGAGATGGGATAATTTATAACAAAACAGAAACTTACTGGTTCACAGGTTTTGAGACTGGGAAGTCCAATGTCAAGGTGATGGCATCTGGTGAGTGAGGGTGTTCTTTCACTGTCATCCCATGGAAGAAGGGCAAAGAGAGAGAGAGAGAGACAGACAGGCAGACCGACAGACAGACAAAAAGGGGCTGAGCTTGTCTTTTGTAAGGAACTCTCTCCTGCAGTAATGAACCCACTCCCTTGACAGTGGCATTAATTCATTCACGGTGCCCTGATGGCCTACTCATCTCTCATTAGGCCTTGTCTCTCAATGCTGTTGCATTTGGGATTAGGCTTCTAACATGTTTTGGGGGACACACTCAAACCATAGCAGCTGCAATTTTGGTTCCTCAGAACTCAATCTCTCTCTCTTTCTTCCTAGGAGAGAAATGCAATTCAGAGGGTTTGTAGACAGTAAATTCATATATGCAATGTTCAAAATAGCTATGTGATTCTCTAGTCAGAAAGTACTCCTCTGAGATGGCCTTTTGAAATTTGCTTTATTTACACAGCAATGACTTTTTGTCTTTTGGAGAAAAAAGCCCAGTAGGTGATTGTATGCTGCAGTTGGTACATAGGTAGGAGTAGTCAAGGTGAGGCTAGGATATCTGTACCCAGAGTTAAATCAGGGAGAATGTGGAGGGCACCAAAAATGAGTCAGGGTGTAAGCACATTAGTCACTGTGTTGGTGAGTCCAACATACAAATCAGTTTCACTTGGGTAAACATCAGGATAAAGCTTGGGAAAGTGTGCAGTTAAAGACAGCAGAAATACATGAAGAGGAAGTTTTTGAAAGCAGAAGAGTCTCAAGAGCTCTTTTGAAATCTGGGACCTCTTCTGTCTTGAAGGCACAGCCCTCTCAATGTGCAGTCTGACAACCATCTCCTAGCTACCAGGACTCTCTGTTAATTTTAATTCATTTTGCTCATCTAAGCAATCAATAAATATTTCTTGAGTCTTTATTGTGTACACAGCATGAGCATGGAGTAGAGGATATAATAATGAACAAACTTTACATACTGGTGCCGAAAACATAAGGAGATTAGCCATCAAAATACAATGTGCTTTTCATCATGCACAGTAGGAATATCAAGGATGGAGGGACATCTCACCAGCTGTCCGTGAGAAATCAGGGAAAGCTTCCTGCAGACAATTATGTCTAAACTTAGATTCGAAGGATGAGTAGGGGTCAGCAAAATTTTGGGAGAGGAGTAAGAGTATTCCAGGTAAAATGCTTGTGAGCTCAAAGGTAAAAGAGACCAAAGTAGACTAAAGTTACTGAAGGCCGTTCAGTGTGGCCTTATCCTAGAGTGATATGGAGAATGCTAGGGATTTAATATGAAGAGGAAAGCAGGAGTCAGGTCATCCAGGGCTTGTAATGCATGTTAAGAGTTTTGAAAACCACTGAAGGATTTTGAGCAGGAGAATAACCTGGTCAGCTTTTTGTTTTAGAGAGATTGCTGGGGCTGCTTAGTAGAGAACAGAAGAACAGAGTGGAAAACTACAGGTTTAGAGGCTAGAAAGCCAGTGGTAGGCTGTGGATTAATCAAGATGAGATGTGACAGTGCATTGAATTAGAGTGCTAACTTCATGAAGAGAGAAGTGGATGGACTATTTGGAAGGTAAGAGCTGCAAGATTCCACTCTTCACTGGATATGAGCATCAAGGGCCAAGGGCAAATGAAGTGTTGAGAATGACTTTTAGGGTAGTGATTGGGCACCTGAGTGGATGATATGGCCATTTCCTGAAATAGAGACCATGGGAGGAGCATCGAATTTCTGGGGGAATCTCATGACTGAGTTTTGAGTGGCATGTGCTGAGTGTGAGGTACTCATGAGATCAGCAAATGGACCTGTCCAGTAAGCAGCTGGGTATTACTGGAGAGGGACTTGTGCAGTCCACAACATGCAGGTGGCAGTTGAAGCCATGGGAGAGGATATGATAGAGAACGAATGTGTACAGAGAGACAGGTAATTTTTAGTCTCCTTAGTAATGGAAAGTAATATTTACTCTTTGATGGAAGCTTGAATGTTTTCTGTGTTTTAACATGAACAAAAGATTTCTAATCTCACTATCAGTTCATGCATTTTCAAAAAGATCAGTGGATTAGTCAGCTTCCTTTATTGCCTAGGGATAGCTGAGGTGGTGTTTTTTATTTGAATACATTGAACATTCGCATTCCAATAGGAAAGATTCCTTTCAAATATGAGACAAACTACAAACTGATATGAATAAATGTTATGTTTTATTATAAGACAATGATTATTAAGTATGTATTGGTTCCACCATGGGTGCTTGTGTAATAGTACTTAATCATAAAGCACGCTTCTTGCCCTTTTGGCTATCAATCTTAAATAGGCACATCTGCCATGGAAACTCACAATGAAGATTTATCAGTTAGCAGATAGAAAAGTATATAGCAGGCCCATATTTCTCTCTACCTATGCTCCCAGCCTCTGAAAGGCCAGCCTTGCCCCAACGTTCAAATATGTTTCTAAACAACAGACAGCATTACATGCAGTGTTCTGGTAAATGTTAAACAGCTGGCTCCCTGAGAGAACAAAACAAAATGTTAAACAAGTCTTTGTAGCATTTGCCAATGTCAATGGTGTCACTATTTCCACACTGGCCAATTTCAAGCTTCCAGTCTGACTTCATTGATCACAGAGCTGGGAAAAGATGTTTAGCCAGCTTCAACCATGCACAATGGTATCTTGTAAGAGATGTTAGACTTTGTTGTATTTTTGACCAAAAAAAAAGTATTTTGCCATATTTGCTACCAGGTATGTTGGGAGTGGTCCCAGACAGGAGGAAGGTACTTCTAAGAGAGAACTGCATTCAAGGAGGACATGAGTTGTGGAAGGAGGAAAGGTTGAAAAAGGAGAGATTAATTATAGGCATTGAGAGGCAGGGGAGATAGATACTATTATCGTTTTCCTTAATTTTTTTCATAGCATAGCTCATTGCATGAGCAGGTGGGCGTTGATGTTTCTCAACAGACTGGCCATTGCCTGCCACTGCTTGGTGAACTAGCTGAGCATAAGGTGGCTGGCCGGGCTACTGTGCTGCACAGGTGCTGCTGCTGCTGTTGAGACCCACTCTCTGGGTGCTCCATGCAGTGCTGGAACCCGGGGCGTTTTGTCCAATTGCTCTTTAGTAACAAGTGTCCAGACCTCAAAAATCAATGTCAGTGTTTGGCATCTTCAGGTTTTGTTTTTCCAGAATCCCAAGTTACTTACCTATAATTCTCAATCAGACATTCACACTCAGCATATTAAGATTTTGAACCATGGGCACAATTATAAAACATCTCAAGCCAATCCATATCCGCCTAACACAGAGCAAAGAAAAAATGCTTTCAACTTAAGAGTGTTCAGGAAATATTTTTTAATTCTTATATTTAAGTTAAAAATCAAAAAGACTTTGATTTTAAGTCTACTGAGTAGACAGTTTGAGGAACTGAGTGGCTTTTTAAAGTGAGCCTGGTTTAAGATAATATTAGAACTTTGCATTTATGTTCTCCAAACACCAATCCACGTAGAATTTTACTTCAGTTATCTGGCTACATGAATGTTTTAAAAACAAAGGGTAAGTGCTTGAGGGGATGGATACCTGTTTCTCATCATGATTATTTCACTTTGCATGTCTGTATCAAAATATCTCATGAATCACACAAATATATACAACTACTATGTACCCACGAAAATTAAAAAAAAAATCTGTAAGACTTTTTTGTCAGTGTAATTTCAAATACACAAAAAGAATAGACAGAAAAAAGTATTTGCTTTGTTCAAAGATTCTTTGTGCCTGAATAGTCTATATACTAAACTGTTATATTCCTTTTACAGCCTAAATTTCACTAGATACGAGTTCCTGCCTGTTTAAGGATTATGTGCTGAGCCATGAGTGTCTGTAGCAATATGAATCTCTGTGTGTTTAACTGTACTAAATAGATGTAAAATATAAATATTCACGGGGCCACAGTTAAGAATTGATCAAACAATACACTGAAAAAGAATGTGTGTTATTTTCTCTCTGCTTCCCCTCATACTCCTCATGTCTCTCTCTTTCCTTTCTGCTCTTTATCCCACACCTCTCACCCTTAACCACTGGTCCTGCCCTGCCCAATAAAGCCTCTGCACCTTCCTGCTTGTAATTTGTCGCTAATCAGCTGTCACTGTCATCACCATGATGAGAGGTTCATCTCTGGCTGAGGGTAATGGCCTTAAAAGTCACAGAGTCAATGTCAATGGGATCGCTCCAATTCAATCACTGAGCTGAATGAGGGATGGCACCTGCTGACATTAGCACTCATTTTGAGCTCAAGCATCTGGGCCCCAGTAAATAACCATCAGTGGGTGGGTCTGGGGGACAGGTCATTAGCCCCACGAAAAATAAATATCGCTTCCCTTGATGGCTGCAAGTAATTTAGCTCAGACGAGGAAATTTCACCCTAGATTAAGTATGATGAGCCAATATCAGTCAGAGGAGGCCAAACAGTGAGAGCTTGATGAGATAGAGGGAAATTTATATTCAGCTGGCTGCATGTGAGATGAGCTCAAAGAAGCGACATACCCTTCTGGCCCATCTTCATGTGCACACTCAATGGTGGGCTTGTCTCATTGCTTGCCTCTTCATCTTGTTTAATATGTTTTGGGGAGGAGGGGGTTTTGAAGATTCCACTTTGGGAAACTGAAGGCTAGATTTTGGAAGGATGAAAAAGGAGGAATGAAAAAGGAGGGCAGGGTTTAAATTTTTCTCCACGTTGCTTTGTGACTTTGTCCTCTAGCATGTAATGTCCTAGCTTAGTCCTTTTGCCAGCACTTGGCTGGTGGAAGGGATTTGCCTTGCCTGCAGGCTCTCACTTGCAGACCTCCCTTCCTGAGACAGCAGATCCAGCTTTAATTGTTTTGGAGGCCCTGGAGGCTCCTTTCCCACTTGTAAATGGGATGAAAGTGACAGGTTAGGTAGGCTGGGTCACTCCTTTTTGATTTTTAGGAAGGAAGAACCACCACCTTTCATTCACAAGAACATCATTTTATTTGTCCCACTGATGTGATCCATCAAATCCAGAAGGGTTATTAATAGAAGGTCTTTATTAGAAGCAGTTTAGCTCACTTTAGAATCATATTTTATATCTGTAGGGACCTGCCCTCGGTCCACCCTCTCCCTCATTGAACTAGATATATCTCAAAGCTGAGTGGATCAGCTTCCCAAGCAGTTTCTTAATATAGATATTGTTTCTCGTGCTGCCTCCTTTCATAATAGACTGTGGTGAGGGTTTCAGTAGGGCATATACTATCTGCCACTAAAATATTTTCCAAGTCATAATTAGCCAAAAATTTAACAGTATTTTTTAAAAGCAAGGTTTTGTTACCTGACTCGTATATCCAAATTTTGTTTTTACGATTTTCAGACCAGTTTTATCACAGAGAAAATGGATCACTGCAGCAGCAGTCATGGTAAAGAATGCATACATGTAGGGTAAAAGGGCATCTTGGCAGAGGCATGGGTGCAGCTGGAGAGCTCTCACCTGGGAGAGAGGATCAGTTGAGGTCTCTGTGAAACCTCTCACCTGTGTAAGAGTTCAGTAGATATTTCTGGACTGAATTCATAAAGACTTGCTGTGATAACTAAATGCATCACGTATATGAACTCACGGCCCCTTGTTTACTTTATTAAGAACAATGATTACAATTGTAAATACAGAAATATTGAGTAATCATTTGTTCCTGAACTACAGTGAGTGCTCCACAAATATTTGATGAGTAACTGTTTGCTTGAAGTCTCCTAGACTGTAGGTTTTATAGGGATAGAGAGACTGAGTCTGTGTCCAAGTGCCATATTCCTGGCGCCAATTTAGGAGATGCCGCATAATAAGTGCTCAATAAATATTTGACAAATGAATAAGTAAAAATTTTTGCTGTGTACTTTTATATGTCAGGCACTATGTGAAGGTCTAAAAAGTATGGTCTGTGCAGGATGGATTTTATTATTTATTTAGCTGAAGAAAAAAGATATCCACATATATGACAGTTAAGAAAGAAAACTTGTGGAAGCGATACCCATTTTTATATTATAATCTGGTTGCTTCTGTGTTTATCAAAATGTAAATGGAATCAAATGAGGGAGTACCATTGTAAAACTAAGGCTCTTGAAGAATTCCTATAGGAAAGAAAATGTGTTCCTGGATCTATAGGAATGTGTGTACAATGATTTTGTTTGGCTCTTACTAGGTAGATGTCGCGATGATATGTTCTTGTGGAATACACAAGACAGTTAAAGCTCTTCTGCCCCTTTAGTTAGTAGATGTTTGTCAAAATGAATTGAGATTCACAATTTTGTGATATATGTAGAGAAGGCATTTTGTCCATTGTACAGATGACAGAGGTAGAGGAGATAAAAAGACTTGGCCAACATACCAGAGAAAGCTGAAAATAGAGCCCAAGTCTTTATCTACTAAACAGGTAAGGCAATAGAGAGCAACACAAGTGTTAAATCAATCAAGTCTAATTTAAATACAATATCATCATTGTTATCATTAAAAGTATCCACATGGATAGAAACATGATATGGCATTTACAAAATAATTCTTGTATTATGGATTTTTATTATAGATACTTTTGTGTGCTTCTACCAAGAAAAAGTACTAATCTGCCAATATGTTCTGGAGCCATAGAAGATAAAGTTTTCTGAGTCAGGTTATTTGAAGATACTAGCTGTGCTTCCAGCAGCAAAGTGAAGAGGCGATTAAAACAGTTATCCTCATACTATTTCTTTTTTTTTTTTTTTTTGAGACGGAGTCTCGCTCTGTCGCCCAGGCTGGAGTGCAGTGGCCGGATCTCAGCTCACTGCAAGCTCCGCCTCCCGGGTTTACGCCATTCTCCTGCCTCAGCCTCCCAAGTAGCTGGGACTACAGGCGCCCACCACCTCGCCCGGCTAGTTTTTTGTATTTTTTAGTAGAGACGGGGTTTCACTGTGTTAGCCAGGATGGTCTCAATCTCCTGACCTCGTGATCCACCCGTCTCGGCCTCCCAAAGTGCTGGGATTACAGGCTTGAGCCACCGCGCCGGGCCTCTCTATTTCAATGATCTGAAACCAAAGAACATTTCTTCTCTACCAGGACTTTTGGACTGAGCAGATTATATTAATCAAAGTATTTATATTTTTATTTTTGAAGGAAACTAGGTGACTTAGATTCTATACTTTCAATTTTTGGAAGAAATAAATCCAAAATAATTTGCGTAACTGGTATTTCTAAAATGTAGAATTGAGTATTTCAATTAATTAATAAAAATCAGTTCATGCTAATTTTGGGAGTTAAGTTCTTTTCTTGTTATTAGAGTATTTCCATGGTAAAATTTCTGATTAGTAATATATATCTTGAAAGTGTTTATATTATTCTAATATTTTAGAAGATTATATATGTAGATATATATGCTTCATATATCAAAGCGGAGGTTGTTTCAGAATCAAATGCTGCTGTTTGTGTGACTAGCAGGTTGTGGGTTTTCTCTGATTCCTCCCCTCATTCTAAAAAATTATAGTCCAATTTTTACTATCTTTTCATGTACGATGTCTTGATGTGAAATCTACAGGGACCCAGGGATTTAATTTCATATATATTTGTCTGTCTTTACATACTTAACTGTAATCACATGATTTAGACTCACTTGGTAACTCAAAAGTGATTTTTCTTCTTTGGTTGTCTCATTTTGAGAAGGTTTTGTTGCTAAAGGTAAGAGGTACTAGAGCCAAGGGTTTAAGTCTGCTGATAGATGTGGATGCAACACTGGTAACTCAGATTTGGTCACTTTGGTATATGGGCCAATGTTGTAGCTTCAGAGTCTTATGCTGCTTAGAGTCATTTGAATGAATTGAGGCCGGGTACTAAGTGTGTGTGAGTGTGTGTAAGTGTGTCTGGTAAACAGATGAAAGAAATGGTGGATTAATTGACTTAAAATTTTTTTGATCACTTTTTTACTAACTCATTGTCACCACATTAAGGTGTCGACTTTCACTTGAGAAAGAAAGATAGATTTTGGCAAGTGGTCAGGGAGAAACCAAGAATGAGAGAGAAAAGTAGATGAATCAAAAAGTAAAGAAGAAAAAGTATATATATATATATATATATACTTTTATATATATCTTTCCAAGGTACATATGATTAATCAGAAATTTTACATATGTATATTTTACATCTATAAGTACAAATATATGACAAATAGAACAATGATGAACTAAGCTTGTATAAAGGCTCCTGTAGTGGGTGGGAGTTCTATATTCTAGAGGTCAAGAAGCAAAATGCTGATAGCTTATGTACATTATTCTATCTAGTCTTCACAATAATAATCTTATTATTCCAGTATTACACATGAGAAAACTGAGGCTCAAAGAAGTTAAGTAAATTGTCCAAGCTCATGTAGTTAATAAAAGGCTGAGTCATACTTGAACCCAGGTCTCTGATCACAAAGCCCTCTGCTTTTAACCACTGCATTTAATGAATGCTTGTTCAGTTGGAATGAATGTCTAGAAGGGCAGATTTTGCTTTATGTTATTTGATTTATGTGGCTGCATATATAGGTGGCTCATGCCTGTAATCCCAGCACTTTGGGAGGCCAAGGCGGGAGGATCACAAGGTCAGGAGATCAAGACCGTCCTGGCTAACATGATGAAACCCTGTCTCTACTAAAAGTGCAAAAAATTCACCAGGCTTGGTGGTGGGCGCCTATAGTCCCAGCTGCTTGGGAAGCTGAGGCAGGAGAATCGCTTGAATTGGGGAGGCAGAGGTTGCAATGAGCCGAGATCGTGCCTGGGCAACAGAGCGAGACACCCTCTCAAAAAAAAAAAAAAAAAGAAAGAAAGAAAGCTTTGGAATGACTTTCGGAAATATGTATTTTAGGTCTCATCATGGAAAGGAGGAGGTTTTGCTGCAAAAGTAGGAGGCTGCAATGTATTTTGAGTTTGGCAGAGAAGTTGGTGTAAACTTGTAATATTAAACTGTATGAAATGACACCACCATGGAAGAGGTGAGCACCTCTTCCTTTAGTCTTTGATAATAAGATTATTCTGTCTTCCTTATCTTTGAAGAAATGCACACAGCCTAAAAATAAAGGATGAGAATGAAATAGACCTGTATTTCTCAGAAGTTAGTAAAATGTGGCTACCTCTAGGTTATTTAGGATTTTTGGATTATCCATACTTCACGGGCCCTTTTTTAACTCCTGTTCTGAATTTCAGATGTCACTTTCGTTTCTTATTGGTCACCACAGAAGAAGGAGTAACGTTTGGCTTAGCTAGTTGTTAGCAGGTATTAGTAGGAGAAGGTAACATTAACGTTACATGGTTAAATGAGGTTTAGGGATAATTCCATTTTTTTTTCTTTCCTCTTTGCTCGGGTACCTGAGAAATCTTGATTATGCAAGTTTGAAAATAAGCATTACATATTGGTTTTTTGAAATAGAAAATAAAATGGGAAAATTTTATTTATAGTGGCAAAATTATATAAAATATCTGGTAATCATTTTATTTTTAATTTATGTTTATTTTTTAATAATTTCAACTTTTATTTTAGATTCAGGGAGTACATATGCGGGTTTGTTACATGGGTATGTTACATGATATTGAGGTTTGGGGTATGAATGATGCCATCACCCAGGTAGCGAGCTTGGTACCCAATAGGTAGTTTTTCAGCCCTTCCCCTCCTCCTTGTCTCCTGCCTCTAGTCGTCCCCAGTGTCTATTCTTCCCATCTTTATGCCCATGTGTACCCAATGTTTAGCTCCCACTAAAAAGTGAGAACATGCAGTATTTGGTTTTCTGTTCCTGCATTAATTCACTTAGGTTAATGGCCTCCAGCTGCATCCATGTTGCTGCAAAGGACATGATTTCATTCTTTTTTATGACTGCATGGTAATCCATGGTGTATATATATCATCTTTTCTTTACCCAGTCCACCATTGATGGACATCTAGATTGATTCCATGTCTTTAGTATTATGAATAGTGGTGTGATGAACCTATGAATGCGTGAGTCTTTCTGGTAGAATGATCTATTTTCCTTTGGGTAAATAGTAATGGGATAAGCACTACATATTTATCAGTCAACATTTGTAAGTACACACATGCATACACACACACACACACACACACACACACACACACACACACACACACAATAAAAACAGCCCTGTGTCCGTCAAACTTACTTTACAGAGCAGAGCTCATTAAATTTTCAGAGCTAGTATTTTTCATCTTTAATTAAGTGGACATTTGCTATGCTGTGGTGATAATATGGTGGACAGGACCTAGGTGAGAGCAATGATCTTTTTTTTTTTTTTTTTTTTTTTTGAGACGGAGTCTCGCTCTGTCGCCCAGGCTGGAGTGCAGTGGCCGGATCTCAGCTCACTGCAAGCTCCGCCTCCCGGGTTTACGCCATTCTCCTGCCTCAGCCTCCCGAATAGCTGGGACCACAGGCGCCCGCCACCTCACCCGGCTAGTTTTTTTTTTTTTTTTTTAGTAGAGACGGGGTTTCACCAGGTTAGCCAGGATGGTCTCGATCTCCTGACCTTGTGATCCGCCCGTCTCGGCCTCCCAAAGTGCTGAGATTACAGGCTTGAGCCACCGCGCCCGGCCCGAGAGCAATGATCTAAGTAAACCTGCAGTTAATATGACTAAATCATGAATTTTAGTAATGTTGGTTTTACTAGTAAATATATAAGTTATGTTTAAAATGCTTTTCAAGTTAAATCCTATACTAAATCCATTGGGAGAATTTTCAATTAAAAAATAATCCCCAAACCAGCTTATAAACATTATAATCTTAAAGGGAATATTCTCTAAATCCATTGGTTTTGGAAGTACTATTTCCATTTATTTTGAGTTTCTTTCAGTGGAATATTCTATAAATATGATGATTATTTTAATGATGTAGATAAAGATTAACAGCATTAATACAAGACTCATCAAAAGGACAATATTAGTAATAATAAATTACTGCAGCAATTTTGCTATAAGTTTTTAAAATGGAATTTTTGAGGTGTGAAATCTAAAAGTATCCAGAGAAAAATGTTTAGATTTTTAAATTTTTAATTTCTTTTACATTCCTCTATTATTTGAAAAGTCTTGTTTACATTGTCTCTCCTACCCTTTAATAGCTGGCATTTGTTATGATTTGGTATCTGTCTGCAGTGTTTGTGCATGAGAAACTAATGAATAAACAGTTGACGAAGTCATCATGAAAAAGTGGTTGATGATGAATTGATTGCCATTACACAGATATCACGTGCATTCTACTAGTTGACATTTTGAACTTGTCCCGTAATGCAGGTTGCTTTCTCTCATCTAGTAAACAGATCAAATTTGGGCAGACATTTCCAGTGAAGCTTGGTAAGGTCCTGTACCTCCAAATTATAGGCTAACTTACTATGTCTAACTATAACAGACATTTTGTTAGCAAATTTCTTTGAACACCCAAATGTGCCCAATAAAGCAAATAGGAAAATATTAGAATTACTTGTAAAAATGTTCAGCATGTTGAATTCTATTACTGAACAGTTTATATTAATATTTTAGAGTTGGCTACTTTTTCCCCCTTTTCTTTCTAGAAGATATTTTAGCAATAATAGCAAGACTAGGAATTAAAAGTGATAGGATGGAAAAAAGCTAATGACGACTGTCAAAGAAATCATAAGAATTTTACACAAATATTGTAGGGAGGAACTCAAAATTATAGTAATTAAAATGTTGTTGGGGAGACTGGTAACATAAACAAAGTCCACATAAATTTCATCAAATTGTATAATCAGAGATTGTTGCAACGGGTGGATTGGACACTGAGTTTTTGTACGCAGAAAAAAAGTTTTATTTTACTTTTTGAAACATTTCATTCTGTTGCATTTTTTTCCTGTTTGAATTTTATGTTGACAGTGAGCCAAATAATTCAGATTTGTATCATTGTAATACTGACATAATGGCAAAATATGAGATTATGGAAAGTGGGGCTCATAAATGAATTCCAGTTGTTTTACTTTCAGGCATTTTACAGAAACACAGATGAAGAGTTGATAAACTAGAGAACAGCTGTTGTTTAGTTATCTTACACAATGTAGCTTTTCACTTACTTTTTTCTATTTTCATGAACATTTTTTTCTTGCAGGATTCTTCACTTTATGGTTATTATTAGCATTAGAGATACAAGACTGTTAGGTACTCTAGATATCTTTGCCAAGTTAATACTTTTTGGAATGAACTTGTGAGCAGAATCTTTAGTAGACTCATTGTTATATAGATTACACCTTTATTTTACATAACTTTCTGAACCAAGGTCCTTTGGTTCCAGTAATTTAAATTTAACCACCATGTATTGAGAACCTGTTCTTTCTCTTTCTGTACTTTACAGTTTAGAGGTGAGTGTATATTGCTGCTTATAGTTTACAAGGAATATAAATTCAATAGAACTCTTTGCAGTTTATAAGTAATTTTCATTTGTATTTCATCTCATGCTGTTGGTTACATATATACATAGATGAATCTCATGATCCCTACTCTTAAGATGCTTACAATCAAGTTGAAAAATTAAATATAAATGACTTATTTATTATGGAACTTCAAAGTCACCGTAAAGAAAGATTTGAAAAAGATTAAGTATAAATATATTTCAAATTTGACACTTGCTTAAACTGATACATGGCCTTGCTTTTAGGCATTTGGAAAATTTTTATCTAAAGTGCTTTTTTTTTTAGAATTTCTACATCAGACACTTTGTATTAATAATGGAGATAATAATACCTAATGCTTATAGAACATATATTACTTTTTAAGGAGCTTTTAAATCTTCAATTTCATTCTATCCTCATTAATTTGATAATCTTCTGAGGTTCTTTTTTGTCCATTGATTTGATTACCATTGCTACACAGCAAAAAGAGAAATGGAATCACACTATATTAGATCTTGAAGGAAATAGAAAGACAATCTTCCCTAATGCCTTCATTTTAAGATGAAACTGAGGTGAAAGCTAGTGCTTGCCTTTGGTCACAATGCTAGTTAGGGGCAAATCTTTTGACATGAAATCAGTCATGTTTCTACCTAATCACTGTTTCTCTCCAGTATTTCAACACTTGTGCCCATGAGTTCAGGCATGAATTATCCAGTTTGATTCCTTGTACTATCGAAATGGACAGCTGACTGTTGGCTCTCTTTCCTTCTCTCCTTGTTTCTTTCTCTCTCTCCCCACTTCCACCCTCTCTCTTAGTACCCTCCCCTTTCCCTGCCTCCCTTCTTTCCTTCCTTTCTCTCCTTCCTTTCCTTCTTTCTTCTGTTTATCCAGATATTCATTCCTTCATCTTCACTGAACAAACATTTATTGAATCTGTTTCATCTTTGCTTGCCAATGTACATGGCATCTGAGATTATTTGACCCTGATACCATAATGTCAGAATGCTTATTCTGAGTATTTGAATATTAGTCTGTTTCTAGAACAGAGGAAGTAGGTTTATGAATGGAGATTGGGCCAGGCATGGAGAGGCAGAGGTGGGAGGATCATGTGACACAAAGAGTTTGGGACTAGCCTGGGCAACATAAGAGGACCCTATCTCTACAAAAAAGAGAAAAATTGGCTGGGCGTGGTAGTGCATGCCTGTAGTCCTAGCTACATAGGAGGTTGAAGCAGGAGAATTGCCTGAGTCTAGGAACTTGAGATTACAGTAAGCTATGAGATCGTGCTACTCTACTCCAGTCTAGGAGACAGAGAGAGAGTCCTGTCTCCATTAAAAAAAGAAAGAGAGAGAGGGAAAGAAATAGAGATTGCATTTGTAATATTTCAGTGAGGTTCTCTAGAAATTTTGTTGCTACCAGGGCATATTAACTCTGTCTGCCTAAGAGAATAAATACAAAAATACCTCTGATCTTTGGTTAATCTAATGCGATATTCTCTGTCTGACAGGGACACCAACAGAATTGTGTTGTAGAGTCTCGTAGTAACCTTCAGAAAGTAAATGTAACTCAAAAGCTATCACTGTGGTGGGATGGGGGCACTCTGGGCTCAGATCTCCAGTACATAAATGGTACCAATTTGGGGGACCTATATATTTAGGTCCCATGCTGGCAACAGTGAAGGGTGTTCACCACAAAACCTGAGTTTTTTATCTATCAAATCTCAAAACTATACTGTGTTTTAAAATTCTGTTACTTTCTTGTGACTAGCCCAGTCATATTATGTTGTATGTTATTCTGCTAAACATGTTAATTTGTTAAATGTGTGCATTTATAAATATGTTATAAATATTGTTCCTCTGTTTTGGCATCTTTTCCCATTTTAAACAGTGCTTAGTTACTGAAAAACATGCAGCAAAGATTGTTTTGAACTCTGAGGTTCCATTTAATTTGTATTTAACTATTCTTATATCCTATTACAGATATATCTGTAAATTGGTCTCAACTGTTTCTTGTGTTTAGATTCTGAGTTCTCATAGTTTCTTCCAAAAACATCCTTCGTAGGATAAATTATACCACTGCTAGCTGTGTTGAGAAGTATCTTATTTAATTTAAAAGTTTCCTCTTTTTGCTTTTGGTGAAATTCAGTCCTAGTTTTTCAAGGTATGGTGACTGAATCAATGGTCATCTATTTATATCCTTTGTGATTTTATAGATTTGAATGATATATCCCATCTGTTCTGCAGTTACAGAATGAAATATAACGATGCCTCTTGTTTCTTAGGTGTTCATCCCTGAAACTTTTGAAATACCATTAGGTTTATTCTGATGTTTTTTGATCCAGAACCACAAACACTGTCCCAGAAATGAACAGACTATGGCTGTGGAGGAATGTATTCTTTGTTAATTGCTCTTTTTCACTGTGCAAAAGTAAATTAGCCAGGATTTAGAAACTGCTGGATCCAAACCAATTTTAAAATGTTGTAAAACAATTAGTCTTCTATAGTGTTTGAGTTTCAAAGTTAACACAATTACAACAGTAAGACAGTTGCTATAAAAATTCAAACCATGCAGAATATTCAAGGTAAAACATTTAAAGTTGTCCTCCATTCCCCAATTGTCATCAATAACTTGATGGTAGTATTCCCATGCCTTTTCGCACATTGATATATAGTCTTGGCAGGTCTTATTGTTAAGCTATGCTCAACATTTGTTTTCTCAACATGATTTATTTGAAGATGGTCAAAATGAAACATTGCATAAGGCAAGAATTTAGTTTTTTCTTTCACCCAAAGGAACTTGTATTCAGTAATTGTTTTCTTCAAAACATGCTTTGAAGTCATTGACTACAACAGCCAATGATGGAAACAGTAATAATGTAGTAAAACAAGCCCCAAATTATGCAGCAAGAATCTTAGATTCTGGCACTTACTAGCCTCACTAGTGGTGTACCTTTGAGTAAATCATTCAATTTCCTTTTGTTCATTTCTGAGACTTTTTTTTTATTGCTGTGATTCTATTATTTTTTTACTAAGTGAAAAATATTTATATGTGGATTTTTCAAGAAAGAAGATGAATATTTCACAAATAACTAAGAATGCAAAATTTAGAAAGTTTTTGCCTAAAAGAAACATGTGACAAAAATAAATTAGAATGATTTTTAATGGGATGAAGAGTTTAATATTGACTATTTTGCAATAAAGAAGATAGCTTTATTTATTTATTGAGAGACAGGATCTTCTCTGATGCCCAGGTTGCAGTACAGTGGTGTGCTCATGGCTCCCTGCAGCCCTGACCCTCTCAAGTAGATGGGATTACAGGGGCATGCCACCACATCCAGATAATTATTATTATTATTATTTATTATTATTATTATTTTTACAGATGATGTCTTGCTATATTGTCTAGGTTGGTCTTGAACTCCTGGCCTCAAGTGATCCTCCAGCCTCAGCCTCCCAAAGTACTAGGATTACAGCTGTGAGCCACTGTGCCCTGATGGGAGATAGCTTTATGTTATTATCCAAGGTAACACCTAGAATCATTACACTATAATGTTGGCTTTTAATATACTTTAGCTTTCCAAAAATAAAAACAAATGAAAATAATTGTCAAGCGATAAGTCCAAACATAACTGGAGAATTTGATTATGAAACAATTCATTTTGCCTACATTCTTGTTTGCACGATGGCTCTACCTGTACAGCCATTACATAAACTATACAGGACTGTAGATTATAAATTCGACTTATATTCGAAATTCATCCGTGATATGAATGTAAAGTTTCAGTCTGTTTTATACTACAGTGTTAGAAAATAAAATCAAGAAGCAGAAAATGGATATGTCCAAATAATTCTAGGTAATTAAAAAGGCAGCTATGTTTTAATCTAGTAAGTAGATATCCCTGTCAGTGTTTTATGAATTGTGAAAATAGAAACTGCATTATTTATCTCAAATTTCTTTAAAAACAATGTTACGATCTTTTCCTCTAGAGACCAGTATCAAACTTGATGTCTTGCAGAGTTATAAAAGAACATTGCCAAAATATTTTTGGGAGATATTAAAACTGGATCTCGCATGATAGAAGCATGAATGATCTAATGGTATAATATGTGTTAGAAGTGTTCTAACTTTGGAGAGTCAGGTTTCATTCTTCTTCTGACATGCTCCAGTTATGTAACTACAACAGTCAACACACTGTTCTGAGTTTTTTCTTAACCAGTTTCAGGTAAAACCATAGGCATTTAGATACCTACAGGATGCATTCTCTTCTTCAGTGGTGGTATACTGCAATACAGTTCTGAGACTAAGCACCCAAAGTGAGCACCAGACTTCACAGTTTTAAGGACATGGTCCCTGACATGATGGCCCTCACTTCAGATACCAGATGAAAAATTGCGGGGCCCCAAGCCACCTGCATTGCTAACCAACTGGCTACAAATCCAGAGGATTCCCATGACTACAACCCAGGTTTGAGAAATCCCTAGAATAACTCATAGAACTCAGGAAAGTGCTATACTTACAGTTTTATTATCAGGGATGCAAGTCAGGACCAGACAAATGAGGAGGCACAGAGGGTAAGGGCTGGGAGGATCATGATTGCAAAGCTTCCATGCTGTCTCTCAGTGGGTTCAGAGTGTATCAAACTCTTGGCACATCAATGTGTTCATCAACCAAAAAGCTCCCTCAAGCTTCAGTGTTTGAAATTTTTATTGGGGTTTCATAATATAGGCAAAATTGATAAAATCATTGTCCATGTATTTGAGCTCAATCTTCAGTCTTCCTACCCTCCCTGAAGGTCCAGAAGTTGGGCTGATATCACATGGTTCAAAGCCCCAGTCATCTAATAACATGATCAGCCCCCATTCTGAAGCTATCTGGGGTCCCACCATGAGTCACCTCATTAACACAAACCCAGGTGTGATCCAAGGAATTTATGAATAACAAAGACACTTTTACTGGGGAAGTTCCAAGGATTTAGAGTCTTCATGCCAGGAACAAGGAAAAAAGACCAAATTCCTTATCATACAACAAGTGGTGTGGTCCAAAGCTCTTTCTTAAAAAAGTTAGTAGTTATTTCAATTATGTATGCACCATAAATTAGTCATAAAGTCTGACATTGTAATTGTTTTCTTAAAGGATATCTGGAAGTATGTAATTCCCCTCTTTTCCAATCCACTCTTTGCCTCTCGTAGTGGTTGGATTATATAATAATTTTAGGTTCTAATGTTGATAATTTTCTTTTTCTGAGAAAATTGTGTGAGTCAATAAGAAATATTCTTATTTCTAGGCAAAACCTAAAGGATTAAGGCTGAGAACATCTTCTAATTTTGATAAAGATTAAAAATATATTTCCTTTTGTTGGCCTACGCTTCTCTTAATATTCAATGACTTCAAATACATAATTATGATTGCTACTGTGAATCATAGCAAAATGGTTTATGGTCAGAGTTTATTTGATTTGGCTTTACCTATCCATGTGCTCTTAGAATAGGAGAGGTATGGAAATACTGGTGTAGGCCTAACACTTTGATTTCACACTTTTTCAGAGAAATGGACTGATAAAATCAAAGCGTTATTTGTGGTTTGCTTCCAGTTCCATCAATATAGCCTATGGTATAGAGTAAAGTTAAGAAAATTACTGACAGATTTGATTGTTGAATTAGGTCTGCTTGGCTGCCAGACCTGATGCATTTCAGTAACTTGTGCTGCTTCAGGATGAGAGTTGCTTTTCCTTTTTAAGGGAAACATAAAAGCAGGGAACACTATAAGAATACCTAAAAGTGAATTTCTCATGGAGTTTTTTTTTTTAAAGGAACCAAATTAAGCTTTAAAAATATGCAAATTTCATTTTTTTTTTTTGAAAGCTATTTTCTTTTTTTTTTTTTTTTTTTTTTTTTTTAATTATACTTTAAGTTCTAGGGTACATGTGCATAACGTGCAGGTTACATATGTATACATGTGCCATGTTGGTGTGCTGCACCCATCAACTCGTCAGCACCCATCAATTCATCATTTATATCAGGTATAACTCCCCAATGCAATCCCTCCCCCCTCCCCCCTCCCCATGATAGGCCCCAGTGTGTGATGTTCCCCTTCCCGAGTCCAAGTGAGCTCATTGTTCAGTTCCCACCTATGAGTGAGAACATGCGGTGTTTGGTTTTCTCTTCTTGTGATAATTTGCTAAGAATGATGGTTTCCAGCTGCATCCATGTCTCTACAAAGGACGCAAACTCATCCTTTTTTATGGCTGCATAGTATTCCATGGTGTATATGTGCCACATTTTCTTAATCCAGTCTGTCACTGATGGACATTTGGGTTGATTCCAAGTCTTTGCTATTGTGAATAGTGCCGCAATAAACATACGTGTGCATGTGTCTTTGTAGTAGCATAATTTATAATCTTTTGGGTATATACCCAGTAGTGGGATGGCTGGGTCATATGGTACATCTAGTTCTAGGTCCTTGAGGAATCGCCATACTGTTTTCCATAATGGTTGAACTAGTTTACAATCCCACCAACAGTGTAAAAGTGTTCCTATTTCTCCACATCCTCTCCAACCCCTGGTGTTTCCTGACTTTTTAATGATTGCCATTCTAACTGGTGTGAGATGGTATCTCATTGTGGTTTTGATTTGCATTTCTCTGATGGCCAGTGATGATGAGCATTTTTTTCATGTGTCTGTTGGCTGTATGAATGTCTTCTTTTGAGAAATGTCTGTTCATATCCTTTCCCCACTTTTTGATGGGGTTGTTTGTTTTTTTCTTGTATATTTGTTTGAGTTCTTTGTAGATTCTGGAAATGAGCCCTTTGTCAGATGAGTAGATTGCAAAAATTTTCTCCCATTCTGTAGGTTGCCTGTTCACTCTGACTTCAAACTATACTACAAGGCTACAGTAACCAAAACAGCATGGTACTGGTACCAAAACAGAGATATAGACCAATGGAACAGAACGGAGCCTTCAGAAATAATGCCACACATCTACAACCATCTGATATTTGACAAACCTGAGAAAAACAAGAAATGGGGAAAGGATTCCCTATTTAATAAATGGTGCTGGGAAAATTGGCTAGCCATAAGTAGAAAGCTGAAACTGGATCCTTTCCTTACTCCTTATACGAAGATTAATTCAAGATGGATTAGAGACTTAAATGTTAGACCTAATACCATAAAAACCCTAGAAGAAAATCTAGGTAGTACCATTCAGGACATAGGCACGGGCAAGGACTTCATGTCTAAAACACCAAAAGCAACGGCAGCAAAAGCCAAAATTGACAAATGGGATCTCATTAAACTAAAGAGCTTCTGCACAGCAAAAGAAACTACCATCAGAGTGAAAGCCATTTTCTGATTCTTACCACCAGGTGTTTTCTCTTGGTCGTAGTTGGATGGTAATAATCTATGCCTTTGTGGTATGTGGCATTCTTAGATGTCTGAAATATGCCACGTGCTGAGTGTTATACTAGATAAAAACACAACAACCTTAACGTTGGCCACAGAATGTGTTAAATGCACTGGTCATGAAAACGCCTTTTTAGATAAGACAACAAATAGTAGATACCTGTTATCCATGCAACACTTGTGAGATAAGGTGAGTAGGGGAGAGGTATGTGCTATATACTGAAATAGTTTTTTTGTTGTTAACAAGTAGCATCACATCTATTGTTTAGGATGATGTTTCACTTTGGTTAAGAAACTCTCCTGAATCCCAAAATAAAAAAGAGCATAAAGGAAATAGTTATCTAAATGTTTGATAAGTACTGAATCTCAACAATCACTTTCTGTTGTGGGTAAGAAATTATTATTTAGGTTGGAAAAATGAGACAAAATAGAGCAATTTGGGGAGAAGTAAAGAACTGCCTTTATTTTGTGTTTGGTGACTGTATTACTCAACACTGCAAACATATATTTTTTGTATGAAAATAAATGTTTCTTTTGTGGGAGAGTGCCATTTTATGTGCTGCTGAAATTATTCCCCTACAAACTGTATTTTATCTTGGGAAGTGATTCGTGTCAAAAGTATTGCTTGTATCAAGATATATGTACAGAGTGGAGGTTGCTCAGTAATATATAGTGTCCTGATGGTTTATGTTGATGGTGCACTGACATAATTTACATCAGCCATTCTTTTTTACCTTGAACTGTAAGGTGCGATAGCTTCTGGATTTATATTTGAAAGACTTTTAACCATTTAAGGAGTTATTGTTAACAAATGCACACATATTTATGATATTCTAGTTCTGAGATGAAAACAAATATAAAACAATATTGCTTATGAGAACAGGAACTGATAAGGAGTTCTTTGACAAGCAGCACTGTTGATGCAAGTTTAACAAATGCACACATATTTATGATATTCTAGTTCTGAGATAAAAACAAATATAAAACAGTATTGCTTGTGAGAACAGGAACTGGTAAGGAGTTCTTTGACAAGCAGCACTGTTGATGCAAGTCATAACAACTACAATAACAGCAACAATAGTTATTATTTCTAACAACTTCCACTTGAAGGATGCTCTTATGAAGTAGGCTGGTGTAGTGATTGAGCACCACGGCTCTGGAGTCAGACCATGCTGGTTTGAATCCCAGCTCTGCTGCTAGGTATATGACCTTGGTCAACTTGTTTGACCTTTCTGTGCCTTGACTTCCTAATTTTTAAAATGGGGAAAAGAATAGGATTGTTCTGAGAATTAAATGGCATAACAGAGACAAAATACATAGAATAGTAAATTATTTTAATAGTGATGCTTTACAATATCTTTAGTCCTTACAGCAACTCTGGCAAGTCATTTTTTTCACTCAAATTAGGGAAAGGTACAATTTTGCACTATTAATAGATATGAAACTGAGCGTCAGAGAGGTTAAAGTCTTGACCATGAACACAGATTTGAGATTGAAATGTAGGTAGGGTTAGCTTTCATGTTGTAATTCATTTCAGTAAGTGTTGATGCTTCAGTATTAGAACTATTATTATTCCTGTGAAAGGGAAACTTTAAAAAGGAAACAGTCATACGAATACTTGAGTCCAAAATTTTCATGGAAAATTTTTAACCTTAATGGAACCAAATATCTTAATAGTATGCAGAAAGGAACCATTCTCTGGCCTACAAATATGTTCTTTGGGGGAAGAAGTATTAATATTATCACTGAATCATAATTGTAAAATTTATGCAATATGGTTAAGTTGAAATCAGTTATAATTTGGAGAAATTTGGAGGAAGTTATGATAATGGATACTGCACACAAGCTGTCACACACTTTCTAGATCTAGTTTTAATTACATGCACATGGATTATCCAATCTATTAAACATGGTAAATACTACATTAAGTTCTTATTAATATAAATACTTATTTTGCTTAATTAAAGAAGTTGTGCAGATTATAAAAAATATCTCTCTTTCAAACTATTCCTCATATTCTCAAGGCTTTTAGTGGCAAAAGCTACTGAAGCATAAACACAGTTTCTCACATAGTTATGAGTGCTGTGTGCACTGTAGAGGGTTAGTAATTATTTAACGTTTTTTGGTAAGCTTATCTTTTGTACATTCTTCTTGATTCCTGAACCTTTTAGAACAACCGCCACTTGAGCTTTCAGTGCAGCAATAACATGGATATCTTTCTGCATCTCCATGTAGCTGCAGTTTTACATTGAACATAATTTCAGTGTCAGTAGATTGCATGGTCTGCTATGTCAGAAAGAGGCGAGACATAGCGAGCTTTCCCAATACCTAAAATGCTCCTGTGGTGGTAGTAGGGACAAAAATCCTATGGGATTAAGAAAGATGGGTATTAAGCAGACTGCTTATACTGATATTTGAGAGAGCCAGGTCAAGTTTCGGCCTTTCCATGTGTATTACCTAGTTTGGCAATGGCCTCCCCTACTCACCCAAACACCTGAGCAGATATCCTGGGCATAATCCAGTGCTCACCCTTATTTCCACACTTGTTTTTAGTAACAGGATCCTATCCCATTCCTCTAAATCTTAAATTGTTCTCCCATTCATCCCTCTCTCCTCATTCCCATTGCTATTTCAGTCTTTACAACTTTGGTCCCACAATGTTTCTCTCTCTTTTATTTTTCATGAATGAGCATTTCCCCACATTATTAAATTTCCTTCAAAATATGATTTTTATGCTCAACATCACTAATCGTTAGATAAATGCAAATCAAAACCACAATGAGATGCCATCTCACACCCGTCAGAATGGCTATTATTAAAAATCAAAAATCAACAGATTCTGGCAAGGTTGCTGAGAACAATGAATGCTTACATACTGTTGGTAGGAATGTAAATTAGCTCAGCCGTTGTGGAAAGCAGTTTGTTGATTTCTCAAAGAACTCAAAATAGAATTACCATTTGACCCAGCAATCCCATTACTGGATGTATACCCAAAGGAATATAAATTATTCTACCATGAAAACACATGCATGCGTATGTTCATTACAGCATTATTCACAATAGCAAAAACATAGAATTAATCTAAATGCCCATCAGTGGTAGACTGGATAAAGAAAATGTGGCATATATATATACACCATGGAATACTATGCAGCCATAAAAGAGAATGAAAACATGTCTTTTGCAACAACATGGATGGAGCTGGAGGCCATTACCCTAAGCGAACTAACACAAGGACAGAAAACAAAATACTGTATGCTCCCACTTACAAGTGGGAGCTAAACATTGAGTACATATGATCACAAGGAAGGAAACAACAGACACCGGGGTCTGCTTGAGGGTGGAGAGAGTGAGGAGCGTGAGGATTGAAAAACTACCTATTGGGTACTATGCTTATTACCTGGGTGGTAAAATAATCTGTACACCCAGCTCCCATGACACACAATTTACCAATACAATAAATCTGCATGTACATCCCCAAACCTAAATAAAAGTTAAAACAAACATGATATTTACATTTTTATGTTACTTGATCATATGGTTGTGTCCAGTTTAAAAATCCCTCTATTTTGGCCGGTATAGTGGCTCATGCCTATAATCCCAGCACTTTGGGAGGCCAAGGCGGGTGGATCACTTGAGGTTAGGAGTTCGAGACCAGCCAGCCAAATGGCAAAACCTCGTCTCTACTAAAAATACAAAAATTAGCTGGGCACGGTAGTGGGCCTCTGTAATCCCAGCTACTCGGGAGGCTGAGATAGGAGAATCACTTGAACCTGGGAGGCAGAGGTTGCAGTGAGCTGAGAGTTCACCACTGCATTCCAGCCTGGGCAACAGAGTAAAACTGTCTCAAAAAAAAAAAAAAAGTCCCTCTATTTTTATTTAGATTATGTCCCTTCTTGGACTCTTATAAATAATATTTCTGTACACATTTGTATTTAAAAACATCTCTGGTCATTTCCTTAGGCTAAATTTCTAGAAATACAATTTCAGGTCCATAAGATCATATTTTTTAAAATAATGAAATATTTATTCTCCCATCAATGGTATGATAGAATCTGTCTCACTAGAGTCTTGATTATTATTATCTAAAAAAAATTGTTAATTCAGTAGACAAAAATGTTATGTTATTTTAATCAATGTTTTTGAATGATAGTGAGATAAAACATTTTTTGCATGTGTGTGTGATTTGCATCTCTAATTTTTGTAGTTTGTGATGTTTTGAATCATCATTTTAAATATTAATATAGTAAAATCTATTTTTTTATCTTTTTTACTGGTTTATACTGATAAAATAGTTATGGAAGTTAAATATTTATCTTTATTTTCTTCCTATTTTATAGTATTTTAGAAACCCAAAATAATTAACTCTTTATCTAAAATACATTTTGGTGCACCTTGTAAAATGAGCATTCAAAATTGAATTGGATAAATTTAATTTTTTCAAATATGTAATAGTTTTCCCTCTAATTATTTTTTACACAGGTTCTTGACTAGTTTCAAATACTGAGGTTTTAAATTTCATTTTTATATTTGATAGACTGAGTGCTCCTTCATTAATTTTTTTTCCAAAATATGTGTGTGTGTGTGTGTGTGTGTGTTGATTTTTCATCCACAGAAATTTTAGAATAACGCCATCTACCTTCTTCCAAAATATTACATCGGAAAGACATGACATATTTAAGTATTTTGTGTTTCTTCATTTAGTCAGATCTTGTTTTATATTTTTTTCAGTAAAACTGTCTATTTTTAGTCAGATAAGTTCCATACATATTTTTGTCATGGTTATTCATAGGGATTTTGTATAGATTGCTACTCTGAATAAGATATTTTATTCTACTATATTTTCTAGCTTAATTTACTGGGATACATCTTTAAAATAGTTTTTCATAGTCGTTTTTAATAGTTCCCACTGTTAATTTCAGCACCAGAGGGAGCTGTAGTGTAGTGGAAAAAGCCCTCATCATTAAGAAGGCCTGAATCTGAGTCCAGGCTCTGCAAATTATTTCCCATGTAGCCTTGGCCAAATTATCTATGAAATGGGAGAATTCTTCCTACCTCTCACAGGGTGTTGGGAAAATCCACTCAGAAGAGTAGGCACTCTTATACAATGTGGGCAGCTGATTAATTTACCTAGGTGTGAGGCAGAACTTAATAGGCAATAGTTTTTATCTGGAGATGGGGAAAAATAAAAAAGCACTAGTAGTATTTCCAGGGCTTGATATTAAAGTCAATATCAGCTTATGATTTTATGTATTATAAATATCACCTGAAATTGGATGACAGATTATTAGAATGGTATTGTGGGACAAACAGTGACTGGGAAGCCAGGAAACAGGAGTCCTGGTCCCCACGGTGCCACTTTGTTGGATGATCCTGCACCATTCAGTCTTTTGGGACCTCAGTTTGCTATTACGTAAAATAAAAATTCAAATGTAAGTCAAGACGTATAAAGTAATTCAAGATTGTTTCCACAAATAAAATTAGTGTACTCAGTGGAATACATGATTTATTCTGGACACGCTTTATGATTTTCTGGATTGGTTTCCAGTGTCCTGGTGTAGACTTATGATACCTGATTTGGGTGGGTTTCTTGTATTCCCTAAAGTTATCATAATTGACAGGTTAACAAATATGAATTTTCCAGGAATTAAAAAAAATAAAATGATGAAAGCACTACTATCTATTTCAAATATATACATATATTTAAAAATTCTCAAGCTATTATATCTTTTAGACTATGAAAGCATTGGCAGACCCTTAACTAGAGCTTTGTGAGGGGCATTGCTGCAATCCAATGAATAATACCTGTGAATCCAGGATCACGTTGGATATTATCACTCATTGCCATTGTGAGAAAAGGATGATTAAACTAATAGTTACTGGGAGACATTTCTGATGACAGGAGGCTGTGATGAAAATAAACTGACTTCAATATACATTTAGAACCTGTAATAATGGGATGTGGCAGGAAGCCAATAAATGAACATGGCCCTCCGCTCTGATCAATGAATTACTTTCCCTTCTCTCTCCCTGCTCTTGAGGGCAGCACAGGAACCTTAATGAAAAATCAATAGCCCTCTGTAATTCAGAAATGGAATCAATCGTTTGACCTGACTTTTTCTTTTTCCTTGCTAAGAGAATGCTTAGCTCAAGATAGAATTCAGTTGTAAAGAGCTGTGCTTCAAAAAGTCTACAGAAGACACCTGATATCAGTCCACAACAATTTATACCTGCGATGGGTAGGACTTTTCTTCCTTGCCATCTTAAGGAGTAATGAGTCTTTAGATTTATTTTCCCCCATAGTTCTTCCTTATAATCCCTGTCTTAAAAATTATATGCAACCATTAGTTGTTTTGTTTTTTGAATGGTTCTTGTGGCAGTTACTGCTATCAGTGCTGCAGATGCTTTAAAACATAGGTTGATAACTGTGGATGCTGTCTTTAAACCCATCTGGGATCAAATGGGAATCAATTTTTCCACAGCTCTCTCTGCATACTTCCTCTAGCATCTGTTAACTATTAAATTTGTGCTCAAAACAAGCCAGGGCACACGTGCCCTTGACCTAAAGGCAATTAGGACAGGCTGAAAGGAAATTAGAACGTAGGTTTAAAAATAGTGTTTTCAGGTTTTTATTGAAAATCTCTTATGACATAGGACAAGTTCTCAGGGCCTCTACTCTCCCACATGCTATGGTGTACTGGTGAATCTTCAGCATCTGGCTTTCTTGGTGGGGGTGGTCCTAATTTGCAGGTTTTGCTGATTTCCATCGTATTAATAGTCCCACTATGGATGATTTCAAATCACTATTGTGACTGTCACTGAACATGGAGTTGGGAGGAGACTACGCAATGTACTCAGCTTGAGAGCTGGTGTGAGCTGGCCCTAGTATACCACTGTTGGCCATTTGGCACCTTTGCAGAAATTAGAAAACAAACTCCCTTCTGTGTGGACACCACGTGACTTGGTGAATGGTATGGGGGAATAGATTTTAATCCCCACTTTGTCCCCTGGCCAAGCGTTATCCTGCAGTATTTTCATCTGCAGAAGCACATGTGAAGTCTGGGAGTATCCTGGGGCCCATAAATCGTTAAGGGCTCATGGATGGACTTCAGAGAATCTGCAGCTTCCTGTACAGGCAGCTGTGTGTGCATGTGTGTATGTGTGTGTGTGAGCCTTTATCTGGGGAAAGGATTAATAACTTTTAACAGATTTTCCTAATTTAAAAACTTAAATCCTTGAAAATTCTAGTTACGTTGGTAGAAATCTGGGGACTTTGAAACTACATTTAAATGCAATTCAAGGGATATAAAGCCACAAGACCTAGTAAGGTTCCTGATTTTGCTGTTTTCTAGGAAAAAAGGGCACAATTTTGAAATTGGAGGCAAAAATGAAGTTTTGATAAGCCTGGGCATTTTTGAATACCTCATAGATACATGCATGTTTACATTCCGTACAATGATGCAGTCAGAAGGCAACAAGATTTAGTATTCTCGCCTTCACTATATGCTAATCCCAACAACATGCATTAAGAAAATAGGGAATTATTCATCCCTTTTTGTCCTTTATAATGCAGAACACTTCAAAAATTTCCAACTCCTTTTCTGTCTTTGTCCCAGGGCTGGGCTGACACCCAATTTGTGGTCATCTTGCTCTTGCTCATCCTGCACAATTTCTAGCATTTGGAGAATGTTTCCTCCCATAGTAGCATCTAATGCCTGTGGCTGCTGTCTGAGAGAAAGCAGCGATGAGGGGAAGACACTGACCTCTGTTTGGGTGTTTGAGTATTTTAGTGTAAACCAAAGAGTTACTATCTAAGAGTATCACATAGCTATATAGGCTTCAAACATTCATTTCTGGAGTGTTTTATATCATATTTTTCATTTAATCACCCAACGTCAAGTCTAATAACGTAGGTCTCTTTATCACCGTTTTGTGGAGATTTAGACACTGAGTTCAGAGGCATGAGAACATGTGCAAGGGAATCAAGAATTAGAAGCCTAGTTAGGCCCCAAACCCAGCTCTTCTGAAATCTCGTCCAAGGCTCCTTCCAGTACTCCCACTGTCGCACTGCTGTGGTGCCCCTGCTTGTTCTAGTGGTTGAAGGTTCAAGCAGTCATGAGTGCCAGCCCAATCATGGGTGCACTGAGGGTAAACCTCAGGACTGCTGTCTGGACTGTAGTTATTTTAATATTTCTAATGACAATTCTGAAGGCAACATCTTTCATGAGCAAGGGCTTTGGATCCCAACAAACCTGTAGTCGAATCCTGACGCTGCCATTTCCTGGTTCTGTAACCTCTCTCAGTCTCAATTTTATTTTCTGTAAAATTCTTGCCTTCACTGTATGCTAATCCCAACAACATGCATTAAGAAAATAGGGTAACAGCACTTCCTTCAGGATTTTGGTGAATATTAATATACAGAAAGCCCTTATACCATGCCTGAAAGGTCCACAGTAAGCATTCCCTAAATGATAACTATATTAATTCTTAGTACTATACTCAATATTCTGATATATTTACCACAGTGAAAAACAGCACTACTTCATCTAGAGTTGAAGGTCATAATTTATTGGAAGGTTTTATTTGAAAACACCTGCATCAATATAAATGTAAATGGTTCCGAATAGGGTCACATGGATAAAGTCTTTGTTTCTACTCTTTGAAACACCAGATACAGCTACCCCAAAGGAGCCTACTGTAATGAAGAAAAAAGAAAATAAATTAAAACAAACCCTCAGCTCCTTCAAACCTCAGCACTCTCAGGCATCTGTGCTAAAGCTTCTGATGGTCTTGATTTCCTGCTCTGCCAAAGTCCAAAAAACAATGACTGATGTTTCTGTTATTTGTGTGGTCTGCTTCTGAGTTTACACTGAATGACGTGTTTTTCCCCGGTATTTCTGTTGCCAGTCAGCATTACTGCTGAGTTCCAATTACTTTCTCTCATCACAAACACTCTGCCGCTACTGTCAGCGTTAGTCTATTCTTCCCATCGTGTATATATATATTTTTTCCCGTGGATGTATGGAAGATTTCTCTTCTGGTGGACAGATCCCTTCTGCTTCTGTGCCTGCTGCTTCTGCTGTGTGGTCTGTTTGCTGAATGTCTGGACTGCTGGCAAGAAGGCAGGCTCCACTCTTTGGCATGAATCTGAGCGCACTCACCATGGCAAAATGACCATGCGTTACCACACTTGCATTTTAGGTTTCCAGGTGTCTTATTCCTTGACATCTTCTTAACTCCAAGCAGAGAAGAGTATTGATTGAAATGTTTAGGATGCTGGTGCAGATGGATACATTCATGAAAGGGAGGCCCTAAGAGCCGGCACAGACAGACCAAATCTGTAGTCATTTCTCCTCTACCTAGCTCCTCTCATAGTGGGTTCAGTTGGCATCAAAACCCCTCTTTCCTCCTTTTCTCCAAAAAGATCTGTTCTGGCTTTCAGAAAGACTTGCTTTCAATCCTCAAGAACGTTTTTCAGATTTCCCCATTGTATTATAGAGGCAATACCCCTCCCTCCCTCCCTCCCTTCCTTCCTTCCTTCCTTCCTTCCTTCCTTCCTTCCTTCCTTCCTTCCTTCCTTCCCTCCTTCCTTCTTCCCTCTTTTTCCTTCCTTGATTCCTTTCCTGCCTCCTACCCTCCCTCCTTTTCTCCTTTCATTCCTTCATTAGTTCTTTCTTTTTATTATCTTTATCTGTAACTTTTAGTTCAAGATCATGGACTTTGGAACCAGACAACCTGAATTGAATTCCAGCAGCTCCACGTAACAGCTGTATATCATATGGCAGGTTATTTACCCTCTCTGTGACTCAGTTTACTTATCTGTAAAATTTGGTTAACAAGGGAACTTAATTCATAGGGTATTCTTTTTATTCAATGAGTTAATATATGTGTAATTATTGCATAGTGAGTTGTGTTGGCTATTATTCACTCATTTATACACTTACTTATTTTATAATCCACACCCATATCACATTGACTGGAGACATTTTAGGATTCACTGTGTTAACTTTTAAACTTACAAATGAGAAATATAAATGCAATGCATTAAAAAAAGTCTGTGTACATTCACCCCATAAAAATGTAGAAAAAATAAATAAAAAATGTTTAAAGAAAAAGGCATTTTCCAGAACATGCTTTGGTGTTGACATTTCTAAGAGCAAGAAAGTACAATTATCCAACTCTGAATACTGTTGGCTTTGGTTGCATGCACCAGATTAAAATGTGTAGGTAACTAAATACAACCGTAGGTTTTCATTGCAATCTGCTATATGTATTTTTTGGGTTTTAGTCCCAGCTGTTCAATGTATATTTAGTTAAGTAATGTAGCTATGTAAGAACAAGTGTTATGCCTATTTATAAAGGCACATTGTTTTAATTGACTGCACATGTATGTTTTATTTTACTCTGGGTAGAAAGTACCCAGACTCAAGCCCATTCTGCATGGCTACCTCCAGAATATGTGACACACTGGAAGGCAGAAAGCTGATTTTCTCCCATGCTTTTTCCAAAGACAAAGGCCTTGGGATGATCTTGGACATCGTTTTTCTAGTGATATTTGTTTTTGTATACAATCATGTAGGTCTTCCCGGAGTTCTGATCACAGCTTTTTTGCATTCCACGTGGTGGATCCCCACATGTAGGAGCTTTAAATATATTGTGAAAAGATTGTTTCATGATATTTCTCTATCTTGAACTTTTTAACACATCAGAATCCCATCTGTAAAATGCAGAGAGTATACCTATACTTCCTGCCTCACCAAGATTTTTTAAGCTCCTTCAACCATTGATCAGATGTCTTTAAAAAATTTTAAGGACTTTTTTTTTTTTTTTTTTAAATAGAGGATACTTCCAAGTGCTCTTTGTCGCCATACGTAGATTTCTAGGTAAGGTCCGTTTTGTTGATATGCTGGGAGAAATGCATATTTAGATTCAAAGCCAAATTATCAAGTGGAATATAAGCAGAGCAAATATCAAAGTGTATTTTTAGTACTTTGGCATTTTGACATGAGTTCTTGCCAATCAGTTTCTTTTTTGTGGTTATAAGCTGATTTTCCTTCCCTCTTAAGAACAAATGCCCTTTATTTTAATGTTTTCACTTGCTGACAGCTTTCTTGTTATATGAATTTCAAGTGCAGTATATTATGTGGAGTTCCTGTTTGGCGAACTGTACCCATGTAAAATCACATTGGTCCTGTCAACTGACAGACATAACTTACAAAAAGAAACTCTGATTTTGGAAAGCTCCAAAGCTGAAAGTTGGCTATTAGTAAGATTTCATTTGCTTCCATATCTGCATTCTGTTTCTGATGAAATAATTAAGGATAAAATTTCAGTGAAACATTTTTTTAGGGGTACTGAAATACACACTACATGCCTCATTTATATTTTGCTCCAAGAAGTAAAATTCTCATTGCCATTTGGGAGCTAGGAAGAAGGAAGGTGAGAAGTCTAGATGGTACTGGACATGGATATCAAGTATAACAATCAAACCACCTAGAGAACTATAGGCATGGAAATGGGACAGAGGGTCTTTCACTGCCAGATTGCTGAGTAAAATCTGGGCTGGGTCAGAAGTACTCTCAAGTCGTTAGCATTGTACCCTTGGCCAGGGGCCTACTGTGAGTAAAGTAAGTATGAAATGGGCTGTTCAGCTCCCCAGGATCACAGCCCACTCATATATCAATGCTGTACTCATTAACAATGTCTTTGGAAATAGGAACGTAAGCAAACCGTGTTCTGACCATTCCCTTCTGAATGGACTGAGTTGGCAGGGTGAGCCTTGTCTCTTGCTTCTGTTGACAATCACACAAGTGGAAAATCTCAATGTTCAGGCTAGTCAATCTGTCATCTGTGGTGAACACCATAACACAAGCAGTGATGTACTTAGCAAAGTTGCTGACCTTTTTTGAACTAGGATGACAGTGTCCTTACAATTGGAGGATGAGCTCTGGGGAAAAAGAGTCATAAAGATCTCATTAATATACTAGATTTGGGTAGCAGTTACAATGAGTGTATGGAGACAGAAGGGAGCTAGCCTCTGTTGGAATCTCAGAGGGCTGGAGCTGTTAAGTGGTTGTAAGAGCAAGGCCGATTTTTCGTGCATGGAAGCATTGGGATTTCTTGTGTATAATATCCATGCATATACATATGTGTACTAGATGAAGTAAGGCGTTCCTCTACGATATGAATATAGTTGCAAAAGTGTGACTATACTGAGGCTGATTCCACAAGCTCTGAACAAAGGTCTCATTCTTTTATGATCTTATCTTTTTATAGGGCTGTGGGAACTACAATATTAGTTAAAAGCATTGTGGTCTGAATTGAGATACTCGTTTTTGGAAGGCTTGTTGATAGAATGGAAAGAGCTCTGAACTAATTAGTAGGGACTTTTTTCTTAGACTCAGGTGCACCACCCGGAAAGCTGTGTGACAGAAGGAGGTTTCCTAGTCTCTCTAAGTATCCTTTGCTGGTGGGCAAATCAGAAAGCTGGATAGATGCTTCTGGTTTCCCTTTTTAAATTTCGTGCTTCTCAAATAGTTGCTATGGTGGTGATGGTAAGAATCTTTACCTGGATTTTTATGGAGTTACTCTAATTTCTGAGAGCCTTTGTCTTCTCCTACCCAAGAAATCCTCCCACTTTGTGTTTCTTTGAGTATTTTTTAAGAAAGGAAAAAGTGAGAAAAGTGATGGAAAGAGCCAGGGCAGTGCGCTAGAGAAAGAGAGCATGCAGGCGCCGGCAGGGTGCCAAGCTGGCGTCCGCACGGCCGCGCTCGCTCAGTGCCGCCTGGCAGCCAGGCAGGAGCACCCCTCAAGAGGGGCGACTGCCCTGCGTCTCAGGCAGGGAACAGTCCAGGGTTATAGCTTCACTTTATTTGTTAAACAAAAGGAGATAATTAAAGGAACTATAAAAAATTCCCTCCAGAGCCTGTACTTCATGTGCACGCTGGCTTGGTTTATTAATTGATACAGATTTCCGGTTCAGTTCACTCTGCGCCCGCAGTTGAGCAATGATCTGCGTGGTCAGAGTTTGTGACTGCGGTGGTCTCGGGGGCACAGGGCTGTCCGCCATGTGAGGCATGGCTCTTCTTCCCAAGAAAGCCAGTCATGAATCCAGATATTCAGGGCACGCAGGACAGAGCAAGGGAGGAAGCCACTGTCGCCGATCTCGCCTAATGCCCCTCGCTTGCCCTCTTCCTCCTTCTTCTGCTTCGTGTTTTCCTGGTACATTTTATTCCCCTCTTTTCTTCTCCCCCATTCCCTTAAGTAGAGGTGACACAGATCAATACCTTTGATGGAAAGTAATAATCAGGCCTATTAAGTGACAAAGGTTTACTCTGTAACAGCTGTGCTGGCGGGAGAAGAGAGCTTGTCTGACTAATGAATCATGAAACAATCAGGCAGTAGCCATTTGTGTTTAGATCTGTAAATATGGTGTGGTTCAAGTGCCAGACCATTGCCGGCGCTCCAGCTGGGGGCACAGATGGTCCGCATTCAGAGCAGCACGAGTGTGAAGAAAGGGTTTTTTCCCTTTCTCTGTCCCACACCGCACCTCTCCGAGCCTACACTGTTATCTGCAGGAGGAACTTCAGAGAAAGAAAGGAGACCCTTTCAGGGGAGGAAGCCCTTCCAATGTGGGTTTCAATGTAGGTCACCAAATACTCCAGGCTCCTCATTGCTCCACCTGGGAGGGGAAACATGGTAATAGAAGATATCACTGTTTTTTATTCCCATAAGAAGGTTTGATACGTATGTGACTCTGAATGTCTGTTTGACTTGGCACTGTCAAATCTATTCCTTTATATTTTTCCTACACATTACTATACAAGACCCCCTGTTTTGTTCTTAGCTATAAATGGAACAAGTTGAGAGAAAAATATACATTCCAAGATGAGAAATTCACATTTATATACAAAACTAAAAATGTTCTATATAAAATTATGCTAATAATGTCTGCTTGGATTCTGTTTCTCCTAGCTCTTGAAGTAAGGAACCTTATCTTGAAGGGATGAAATTATCAAGAATTAGTCCTCCTAACCCACTATGAAACAGGGTTTTGTAGTTTTTTGTTGTTCACAAAGCAACAACAAAAAGCCAAGAAAGTGTCACTTTTTTACTAGAGCTGGATGCTGAGCTGACATTAAAAAAAAAAAAAAATCAACAACATCTTAAGTCATTGATGTTGTTTGAATCATTTATGTATCTATTAATGTCCCATCATTTCTTCTGGTGCTCTGATAGCTTTGTTTCTTAACAGTTTCTACTGGAGTCTTTACAGAGCTTGCATTGTGGCACCCTTTCAACCATGAGAGCTTCACTATTTTTTCTCATCTTTAAAACATGCAGTAAGAAATGGCCAGTACGGTGAAAATTATAAATGTTTAGGAATATTTAGGAAAGATAGATATTTCAAAATGTATTCTAGAATCTATTAATATATTTTCCTTTAAATTTGGCCTCTTTTATGGGAGGGCCCCACTTTCTCTTGCTTCTCTTGTTTGGATACATTAAAGTTTATTAAATAAACAAAGAAGACATTTTTCAGGATGAGCTCTTTATACAACGATGGAAATAAGTCCCATCAATGTTTCAACTAAAGTGCCAAATTGTAAGTTTGCTTTTGAAATTGAAGATATTTATGAGAGTACTGAGTTGTGATAAAACAGACCCAAAGCAATCTCCAAATAGCTCTGCAGAGCTTCCTGGGACTGGCTGGCTCTTGGTTCCCTAAGGATTGCCTGGTGTGAAGATGCCTTTGATTTGCTGGTCTAAGGTTGCTGGTAATTTCAGTTTATTATTGAATCAGAAAACAAGTAGTGAAAAGGGCACAATGAGATTAGGGGTACAAGTGTGTGAAAATGGCTCTCCTTTCCCTGCCTTTTCCTCAGAGGCACACCCAAGGTTTGGTGGTCAGGGCTGCCCTTGTGGAGACGGGAACTCAGTTAGGAACACTCACCACCATCTATAATGCTTAGAATCTCATTATGTGATGATCAATCTCATTGTCTTCTAAGGGAAATCTTGCTGTGCCATGGTGACATTTTTTCTTACACCAGTTGCTTCTTTGCCTACCAGGTCTATAACAGATCTGGCCATGGCTTATCAGAAGTCTGTTTTGAAAAACGCTGGTGATAGGACCATGACTTGCTCATGATAGATTCAGCTCAACACTTGGCCCCTCTGTTCTAGCTACCTTAAGTACAGCATCATTCCAATACGTGGCAAACTTGGGACACTGCCTGTACAGAGATACAGACTTCAGATACTCTCAGTGGACTAGTTGATCTTGCTCGTAGTCAGCAGTATTTAAAAATCTGAGGTCACAAATTTCTGAACATCTGATGGGAGCCAGGGATCCTCTTCTCAGAAAAATACTTGCTCTCTTGCTTGCATACATAACATTTTATCACCTGGTCTTAGAGGTTTAGTAATCTCCCAGTACCCACCCATGGTTCCTAGGTCAAGAACACTTGTTTCTGTTCTTCTATGCTTAGTGAGCAACCTAATCAGTCAGGCCCCATCGTGGCACCAGATCTTTCAGCTCCATCTAAAAATCATAAGTCACCATCTTGTTACCTATACTTCCTGACTCCTAATTTTATTCCTATCCCTTTAATTTCTTCTAATCAACTCTTTACTTCCAATTCATTTTTGTATTAGCATTAATACCATTCTTATTTTTTGCTAATCATATAATCTAATTGTTTCTCCAGTTTCTTTTCTCTTTTAAAAAACTTCTGTTGTTTTTCTGTGGCTTCATTAATAAAATAGTTTTTGTTAAGTTTGGCACATGCTAGGTACTTAAAATACTAATGGTAATGATATTAGTTAATAATTATTGAAAACCTCATAGGCGTTGTGCTAGATGATTTATAACCCCCATTGCTAATCCTCACAGCAATCCTGAAAAGCAGGCTATATTCCATGGTACTCATTAGGATTCTGTAGATTAAGAAATTGGTATGCTTAATTTTTTTTCCTTAGACTGATTTTGTATTTTTTCTTAAATAAATGTTTAAAAATTTGAAACTCTGTATCACTCCTGGAAATACAAAGCAGAAACAACTTGCCAAAAGAGAAGACAACTGTAAAATTAAATACGTAAATATTTTTAAGAATCTGTGTACTGCCAACAATAACCTACTCTATACTCTTACGCCATTCTCTTACCTTCAGTTTGTACTGGGTTTTTTTCCCCCCATCTTTCACTTCTCCCTGCTCTGCCTCTTTTCTTCCCTTAAATATCCCTATTCTCCTACTCCTACCTCCCATCTGCTTATCTCTCTGAGGCCTTTGAGTCTGTCTTCCTCAAATGTAACATCTGATCACCCTGAGTCATGAGACTCTTCAGTCAAGAAAGCCAAGCATGTATGCCCTATCTATAAAGTCCCTTCAGTGAAGATATTAGCACTGAAGAAGTTTAATTCACATGATTCTTACTCTACCTCTGGACAGTTAGAAGAGGGTGGTTATGTCCAATTCCCACATAATATTCAGATATAGAGACTCCTACTACCTGTTGTATTTGTCTCATTGGCCTGAGAATTAGGGCATCAGACTAATTCCAATTGCCTTCTCTACCGTATCTTTAAACTTTGGCAGGTTCTCTCCTCAGGCCTGCTTTCTACTAAATGTAACCTTTTTCTTCAGGTGATCTTAGGCAGTGCCATGATTTTAAACAATTTTTAAGGTGTACTGTTTCTCAAACTTCTATTTCTTTCTGGCCTGGCCTCTCTCTTGCTCTTTCTCACTCTCAATCTCTCTCTCTCTCTCTCTCTCTCCCTCCCTCCCCCCCCTCCTTTTACACCATTTCTCTTATGCAGCAGAATGATTTTTCTAGAGTGGAAATAAGATCACATTACTTACTGCTTAAAGGCATCCAATGACTTCTTTTGTTACCAGAAAAAAATTCAAGCTCATTAATAAAAATCTAAGCTCATAGAGCTGTGGGTCTTATGAATTTTAGTCTTGCTTGTCTCTCTGACATTATCTCCCTCAATGTCTGTCTTGTCCATGAAGCTGCAGCTATACTGACTTTCTTGCTGTAAATGGAACATGTATAATTCATCTCCCCTTTAGGAACTTTGCACTTGCTGTACCTTTTTCTTGGAAAGTTCTTTTCCCTGGTCTCCTTGTGGTTGGTTTCTTCCTGTCCCACTCATCTCAACACAAATGTCACTTCTTTTCTGTATAGAAGTTCACCCAATCCTCCTTATAACTATCTTGTCTTCATAGCATTTATCAATCTCAAAAGGTTTTCTTAATTAATGTATTTCATTGTTGGCTTCTACTTAGAATGTAACATCCTTGAGGACAGAGTCTGCTTGTCTTGCTCCCTGTGGTAGTCTGGAGCTTGAAACAGTACCTAGCAGTACTAGGCCCTCAGTACATATTATTTGACAGGCCAATTCTTTCAAAAATTCTTAGTTTTTTTGTCATAGAGACATGTGAAGTGTTTGATATAATACCTTATTTCAGGAATATACCAATGACCTTATAATTCCAAGATGATTTCAGTTGACAAGCTGGGAGAGAGGCACAGTGAGAAATAGCCTGTTCCACCCAGTAGGTAGCCAGACAGCTGAATAGGGAAAGCTGTCACAAAAGGATAAAAGGGTTGGTGATAAGCTGGGTTGGGAGTTGGTGATAGAGAAAGGTGTTGGGTGAACTGAATTCTCTTTTTGCCCTCTCTGCTTTTGCATCTATTGAATAATTTTTCTAAAGATTATTCTGGGGGCCGGAATCTATTTTGTTGATTTCTGTAGTATTTTTAAATTGCACTTTGTTTATATATTATCCTTGACTACCTGGTTCCAGTTTTTAGCTTTTGTTTACTAAAATCCTTCCATTAGTAATATTCATCTCTTTTATTTTTTGTCTTTCTTCTATTTTCACTTTTATTTGCTAATTATTTGAAGCTTTCAGTGAAACAAAACACACTTAGCATAGTAAAAAGAATTAGTTTTGAAATTCCAGCCTTGAGGTTTGCTGTTTTTACTTCAGGTCAAACTGAGCTTCAGTTTCTCTGTGAAATATGGAAATCTTGTGAGATTATTACTTCCACTATAGTTGAGTGGTATTGAGTGGCCATGGGACATTTGGAATATGGCTAAGGGAAGTTAAGTTGGAGATACATTTTGTTTGGGTTTAGTGGGACATAAGTATGTGGTTTGCAGTCACTTCTAGGGATAGTTAAATTATTGTAGGATGTCTTGGTGTGAAAACATCTTCTGATGCTGTGCTGATTTATCTCTCATTATGATACAAAAGAACAAGGCCAGAGGCTGTGTTCTATGATGGCTGTCATTAGAATATGTGGGTATGAAGGAGAAACAGATTTAAAATGTATGAGTCAGAAGTTAGACTGGATTATTCTAGATTCTGTAATACTTATGGTGTTTGTCAGCTTTTGAATTATATAATTTGCTTTAATTTATTTTCTGATTTACATATTCACTTTTATATCTAATTTTTGTTCATATATTAGTATTCCTTTTCTTCCCAAATTGTATAAGCTTTATTTAGGTCCTATAAAAACCTCCATCAACTTCCACTTAATGGTAAACATTTTTAAGGCATCCAGGCTGTCTTTAGGTTTAAACTAGTTTTCATAAAACCCATTTCAGGTGTGGAAAAAACTGAATTTGAAGGAACCCCCAACATACTATAATTCTATGAATTTTGTGCTATTGGTAGAAAAGATTTTAGGTTTTCCCTAAAGTTCTATTATTCTGTAATTGACAGAAAGAAAGTGTTTTTGCAGTAGGCCATCTCTGTGTGGCTCCAGGGCAAGAGCAAGAGGTTGCAGGGGTTTCTGTTGTTAGAGACGAGCAACTTTTACATGCATTTGTCATCTGTGTAACCCTAGTCTCTTACACCTGCGGGGGCTGAAGTAAAGCTTCAAGGCAGCATTCGAGATAAGGAAATAAGACCTGGAATTCACAGAGCTGTTCATTGCAACCATCCTCACTACCTACTGAACTTCCAGTTGCCCTTTTTCTAATTGTTCTCCAATGCACTTACACCATACCTTGTTTTATTAACTGATTTAGTGTTTAGTGTCTATTTCCCTCAACTAAATGTAATTCAGTGATGACAATGATATTTTACCTGTTTTATTCCCTACTAATTCTCAGTGCCTAGAAAAATACCTGGCATATAGTAGATGTTTAAAAAAGTTGTCGAATGAATGAATGCCAACATTAGTAGATGGCATATCATGTGATGCCATTTCATATCTTTTCAAGATAACACCACTTATTTTCTCCACTTGCATAGGTTAAGGTCAAGGTCCAGATTAAAAGGTACATACTCCCCTTTTTTTTTTCTTTAAACCATCTTTGCAAAAATTTCTTCATTTTTCATATTGCAGCAAGCTCTATAACGTTGTTTATCTCCATCTCTTCACCTTATCTTATCACTTATGCTATTCATTAATAAGGTGGGAGTATATTTGGATTGGAACATTCAAGGTGAACATTAGTGTGCTTCTTCAGATCTTCCTTCTCTTTTCTTTAACGATTATTTTACTTTATTTTTTATTATAAAACAATATATTATCATAATTAAAAAATCAAACACATCAGAATTATATCGTAGCTCCACTCCTCTGACTCTACTTCTGCAAAAATGACCACTGCTCAGAAATTGTTTTATAACCTTCTTATATCTCTTTTTTTGGTCTTTATAAACTGGCAACTATTTTGCTAAACATTCACATTGAACAGAGAGGCTTGCTTTGAAGAAATGCAAAGAGTTAATAAAACACACACGGTTCCTTGACCTTGAGAAATTGTAAACTTCAATATGGAGATAGAAAGAATATATGAATAAGACAATACTTCTGAAGAGGAATACAAGCAATTAGTAATTAATTCCATGAAAATGGAAAGCACAAGTGCTAGAAGACAAAGAACAATCGAGCAAACGTGGCCAAATGACATGAATTGAGGAAGAGTACCTACTGGTACCATATGATGACACCATGGAAATAAGCAATCTTTTATCTTTCTATAATGCTTTTCTTTCCAAAAAGTTATTTCAAAATGTTTAACTAAGGAATGTTCTTTTTACATATATAATATTAAAAAAAACCCAGATTATTCCTCCTTAAAGCAATGACCGCCACTGCTTTAAACTGAAGTAACTTTGCATTTTGGTGATTCTGATGGATATATTGATATGAGTCTGTATGGAAAGGTAAACAAAAGTCGGTTCATATCAATGTAACCAAGAAAGGAAAAAAATATCCTTTTGGGTGGCAGGAATAAGGATTTACTTGCATATAGATTATAATTTAAAATCGACTTCTGAATTTGTCAAGCCTTTTGACCTGTATTCAAAGCACTCTGAGAGGGCTCATGCCAGTAAGTTACAATACTGTATTTATCAGCAGCCACCTACAGAGCTTTAGTGTCCAGCTGCTACTTTTTTTTTCTTCTAATCCATTGGTACTTTTTATCTAAAATGCCTGTAGACCAAACAGCATTGACTAAGAAAAGAGAGCAAAAGTGTTTTCCTGAAATCATTATTTTATTGGGACAAAAGAGCGAAGTTTTCTGAATCAACCTTAAGAAGTACAGATATTGAACATGTTAACAATACTAGTGTTCTTCCTAAAAACCACATTACACCTCACCTCACTGGCTCTATTGAGTGGAATGTCATGTCAAATGAAAGGAAATAAAGAAGCCCAAACTGCTTATTCGAACAAGGTGCCATCAATAATGCCCACATGGGCGATTGTTCCCTGATTTAAGAGCTTGTCTACTTCATGCATCCACTTAAAGGCCTTTGGATAGAAGAAAATACACCCACTCAAATAGAATGTTAAATTAAGAAAGATTCATTCCCATTCTACTGGCCCATTCCTTACGCAGCCAATTTCCTTTGCCTGTCTCTCTTGTAGCATTTATTCTGTTGACCATTTATAGTATTGAATTTACGATGTGCCATTTGTGCTTCTAAACTTAGACCCTGTGCATACATATTTACATATAATAGGATATTTGTTCTAATTTTTAAATAAAAAAAATTTGCTTTTGGAAGACATCTTAGGAAGATCAGGGAAGAACACAGCTGGCTTTTGAAAGTTGAGTTTCTATTTAAAGTTTCCTGCTATTATCTTGACAATTTTATTATCATCAAAGCATTTGAATATTAGGTATGACAATGAGCACTCACGGCAGGGAAGAGAGGAGCAGGAATGTAAGTGGGAGGGGGCCACTAACAATTGTACCCCCCATTGTAGCCATAATAATTTAATATTCTCATACTGGGAGGCTCCATTTTGCTTGGCCTGTATGGAGCTACTCACTGGATGTGTTGCTCCCTTTTGGCCAAACTCTCAGGGTCTCCCTTGAACAGCCTGTAAGTCTTCAAATAAAGAATCATGCTGATAATTGCCTAAGGGCAGGATTTTTGTTTTGCCTAGGAGTCAGTAATTTAACTACTACACTGAGAGAGGCTTCTGGGTTTTGAATAGAATTTCTTTCAAGGTTGTATTAAAGTTGTTGGTAGATCAATAGTTTTTCATCTTATTGACTACTTGCCTCCTCTCAAAAACTAGGAGTTACACAGTCACTAAATGATATAGACTCTAGATGTATTGGAGTTGCCACATGCCGATGGCCCTATTCTGTTTGTTCTGTACTTTGTGGCTCAATAGATATATATTTTTTAAGCATTGGATTTAACTCTTTCATCTAGATTTTTGCTCAATATCAGATAGGATTTAAAGCTGTTATGTTAAAGATGTTAAACAGAAGAGGCAGATTATTTTTTCATGTAATTCCTACTCTTGTATTTTTCCTGGTGTCAATGTAGAGGATAACCTCTCTGAAGTCTTTAAGGCATTATCATTTTAAAAAAGATTCATAAGCCCAGATAACCTTGGTACAGCATATACTATAAATAGGATTTGTCTCAGTCTTTATCCCTGAAGTACATAAATGATTTTGTTATACTTTTTACCTTAACATTGTACTGCAATGAACATTGGGAAAACAGGTGTTACAATGAGCTCCAGGGTATTTCTAAGAGAGAAAAGGAAAAAAAAAAAAAAATTAATATAGTTTCTTCTTTGCAAAATTGATTTAGACTGGGAAATGGGGGTTTATCTAAGGTTATGAATGTTAGAGTGAAGTGTTAAATTAGGGGAACCTAATCACTATGTAGTTTTTGATTATCATTAGTTGTCTCCAAGACACACTTTAAAAATGAAAAAGAAATATTAGTAGGGCTATTAAGCATTTGGTTCTTTGTTTTTATTGATTTCAATCTAAACAATGGGAAACTCTCAAAGAAAATGCCTAGCTTAAAATACCACATTGCCATGGGAAAGTGGATATTTCAGTTATTTTTTTCAACTGCTGAATTTATTTTAGGATTTTAAAATCTTTGTCTGTTGATAAAGAGATGTTTTCCTTTTGACCATAACTTACAGTTTAAGCAATGTGAGCTCATTAAGAAATGCCAGGTTATGGTCAGAAATGTCTCTTTGAGAGGATTCCCATGACCACATGGGTCTTGTGTCTTGTTTTGGAGCCCAGTGACCTCAGGCATGAAGGTCAGAGGTCATCATGGTATACTATGTACTTCTATTGTCTGCATCTTTACTCAGGATGGTGAAAAGAGTTATCATTGCTGGGTCCAGCCTTCATCTCCAAGGTAGGTTGATAGAACATCTGAACATGAATGATTATTATTGGTATATTTATGCTGAGTCTCCATGGAGAACAAAGGCTCTTTAAGAAATAGGCCTGACCATTAATATGACCATTATCATGATAACAAAGAGGGTAGTTTAGGTTAAGGAGCAGACCATCAAGGTTAACACCCTTGTATGCATACGTGTGTGTATTAAGCGCTGGACAAAAAAAAACAACAACAAATGAAGGAGAGCATGAGAGCAATTATTTTTCAATAAGAGCCATAAATGCTGAGGTGGACATTTGTCTAGATGTCTACATTTCTTTATAAACACCCAAAGACATCTAATTACCAAATTTTAAAAATGAATGTGAAATAGACACATAGACTCTTTCATGTGGTATTTGCATTTTTAACTTAATGGCATATTGTTCCAAACTTGGGGCTAAGGCGAATAAGAGAGAAACAAAACAAAACATACAGAAGGACATTAATACTTGGATTGATTTGGGCTCAAGATGATTTAAAAGTTCTTATATAGGATTTTATTAGGCAAAGTATAAGATAAAATTTTCATAAGTTGCATTTGCTGAGTCCTTCGTGATATTTTAAAATTCTGATCGAATGATTGGTGCCAAATATGTGTAGCGGGGCTACTGTTCTCTCCTGAGGAGCTCACACTTTCTTTAAGGTCTCACTAGGCAATTGTCGTCTTACTTTACAGTGCTAACTTGGCACAGATATTGCAGCTAAAGGATGCAGAGTGGCATAGTAGTCAGGAGTGTGGACTCTGGAACTGATTGCCCTGGGCTCAATTCCAGCTCCATGACTTACTAGTTGGATGAACAAGAGCAAGTTAAAGCTCCCTGTGCCTCAGTTTCCTTACTTGTAAAATAAATTTGTTATGAAGATTAAATAAGTTAACATATATAGAGTGTTGCAATCCTTGGAACATAGTAAGTTATTTTAGCTCTCTATATCTCAGTTTCTTTGTCTGTAAAATAGAGATAGTAATTGTAACTCCTCCATAGGATTATTGTTAGAATTTAATTAATTTTGTATTTGTAAAGTGCTTAGAACAGTGCTTGACATTGTGTAAGTGTTAGCAATTATAATTGTACAGAATAAATATCAAATTTTTTGAACTTCAATTCTGTTTTGTTTTGTTTTGTTAAGAAATATGCATAGCTAACTTCATGAGGGTGGCTGTTCCCTTCACATACAATTCATTCACAAAATAATCAAATCAAATGTATTAGTCAGAAATTCTGGCACATATTTCCATTTATATCAAAAGATTTTCTAATCCTATGTTGGAAATCGTCAGGGTAGAAGAGATTAATTTCCATCAAAACAACAATGAACCTATTTTTTTAATTCAGAAAAAAGAATTTGCATTCCAGAAGTTGTACATACTTTTTGACAAGTAAATTTTAAGTACTCTCCCCTTACCTTCAGTAAATGGTCTTCCTGAGAATGTTTTGTCCACTCTAACAAGTGACTAATACTGATATTGTGTTAAATTCTGAGTAAATTCTGATGAACCTGGTGACAAACTATAAATTGAAGATCATGAAGTTCTTAGAGTTTTGTTTTGGCATAGAAATGCACAACTTGAGGTCTTTATACTTTGGGCATTTAATTTAATTACGTTTATTCATTTATTCAACAAATAATATTAGGATGCCTGTGTGCCTGGCATTGGGCAAGGTGTTGTGTACCTTAGAAAGAACATGTGTTTTTTTCAGCTGGCTTCCATGGCCCTGCCTCAGTGTTTTCCATACTGCGGATTGTGACCTATTAGTAGGTTGTAAAGTAAATTTAATAGATTATGACCAGAATTTTTAAAAAATAGAATTGAGAATAGCAGAGTACACTGGATATAGTATTGTTTTATGAAACTTTGAAACATCTCTATTTCAGTATCTATCTCTAAGACACTCATACATAGCTGTAAGGTATATTTGGATCATTGTAAAAAATGAAAACCCTGTGCTCAGTATTAATCTGCATCTCTCTGCACTCTACCTGCCCTACCTTCTCTCTTGTTTACTCTGCTCCAAACCAGCCTCTTCGCTTTCCCTTCAACTTGCCAAGCACATTTCCCTCTCAGGATCTTTGCACCTGTAATCAGATCTGCTTGGAAAGCAATTCTTCCATACCACATGGCTCTTGTCCTCATTTTTTTTAATTTAAATTTTTGTTCTGTGCTCAAATACCACTTTCTCAGAGATTCCTTGTCTTGACCACTCTATAAAATAGTACACCGTGCTCCCCATTCTCACACCTCTCACATTGCTCTCCCATTTATTCAGCCTTAATTTATTTCTACAGAGTAAAGCTTATCACCATCTGACATATATTGTCATTGCTGTTAGTTTCTCGTCGGTCTCATGCCATCAGAATGAACATACCATGAGTTCAGGGACTTGGTTATTATATTCACTGGCATACAACTGGCAACTAGAACAATGCCCGGCATGTAGTTGACACAAAACATATATTTTTTAAAATAAATCAAAAAAAGAATGAATAGATAATGGTATTAAACTGCCATACTGTTTCTTGCTTTATTACATATTAATGATGTTGGAAATACTACTAATTAAGCTCCTTACACAGCCCCCAAAGTTTGTATTGTCCTTAGCTTTCCAGTTTAATAAGTTGTCTTTTTATTTCCTGTCTTGTCTCCCATGCTTATGATTGCTATGCTTGGACAACTTAGAGATTCCAGTGGTTCTCTGCATACATATAACAGTCATGCATCTGTGCCTTAGCTCATACCATTCCCTCTGCCTGAGATACCCTTTCCTCTGCTTTTATTTCTTTACCTGAATAACTGTGCCAGCTCTTCAAGATTTAGTTTGTACTTCATATTTCCCTCAGTCTTCATGACCTTCCTGGCTGGGGAAGGTGCTTCTTCTCTGTGCTTTAATTTTACTCTGTGAATTTTCAATATCTATTTTTTGCCTCCTTTTTAGCTACTTGAGAGAAGAAATAAGTTCTTCATATTTCTGGAATCTCCCGCAGTACCTGGAATGCAATAGGAACTCAATAAATGTTTGTTGAACTGAAAGAAAACATGTTTGAAATTTCAGATGGTTTATTTCTTAACTGATCTGAACTGTTTCCTTGAAATTGACAGCTAACCTTTTTTTGGCAAGTTTTATATAAGATCTTTAATCCATTAACAAGGACAGACATTTTCATGGCTGTTTTGTTTTTCATTTCTCAAACCATTCTTAAAAGTTGATTTGAGCAAGAGGAGAGGTTAAGTGGTCTGGAAGAGGGAAAGATGGAAAGTAATGCAGATGCAAACGACCCCTCCCCTAATTATGTTTCCTCATTGCACATCTCAATTATCTGGAGATCTGTATTCAATGAATGAGGTTTTGCTTTTGATTTTTCTTCTCCTGCCTGCATCCTGAGAACTGATCCCTGGAGATGAGAAAGGAATTTGAGTAAAATGTGAAGTTATCTTTTTAGATCTTGAGAATACACTGGTAAAAGATTCAACCAAAACGAAGATTTTGGATTATGTGTGGTTTTCATTTATATTTGATGCTTTGGATACTTTTTACTAGGGATAAATTCAGAGTTGGCTGAACACATCAACTATCCAACTAAATATACCCTCTGAGGAAAATTTATTCTTTGCATTCCTTTGCCTTTTTATTGTGATGAAAAAAAAAAAACAGCTAGAGATTCAACGGGCTGTGACTTTAATAGGTCATTCCAGCCAGTGCTTACCTTCACAAAATTCTGATAATACAGGGAAGACAATACAGTGATCAAAAGCAGTGATGAGATTTTTTAGCAGCATTAACCGTCATGACCTAGTAAAATGAAAGAAAATGGTTTAACAGAACTGTCAGCTTCAATATAGCTAATAAAGGCATGGATAAATGTTTATTACATACCCGAGACAGATCATTTCTGTACAGAAATTGAGGATGACCTTTACTGATAACTCTTATCTGCCTGATATCCTGAGAGAGGGAAAGAGAGGGGGAAGAGAGAAGCATATTTACTGATATTTATGAAAGGAGAAATTATCATTTGCAAATAAAACATTTTAACAGTGATTATCTCAAGTCACTTTCCTGCCCTCACTTCCACCCCCACAGACATACCTCATGAAGGTATAGGAAAGATTCCTCTCTAGGGGACCAAATGTGCCTGAAAGTGGCTTTGGTAAATTCAGGGAAATTCTAACTAAACTCACTGTCTTAAAAAGTAAAGAATAGGAGCACATAGATATGAATACTTGTATTATGAACTTTGACTTTTATTCTACGATATTACAAAGATATTGCAATTATATAACACTCTTTCAATAAAATGGTCTCCATTATAACTATGGGTTTCAAAGGAATTAATGTTAATAAACTCACATCCCTTCTGCCATGATAGACAAATTAGCTGATATCCATAACATGTTTAGAACTTTCAAAATATGTTGTTATTTAAATACCACTAATTTTTGGTAGGATTAGTTTTGTTCTTGCTGTGAAATTGTTAGTGGTGGTGATCACAGAAGGGTTTTGTTTTGCTTTATATTTTTTTCTTTTTCATTCCAACAGGAGATTTTTCGATAACTTAGTTCAAACTGTTTATAATATAAGTTGAATTGTTATCAAAACTGTAAGTGAACATTTGATGCAATAATTTGGGTAATTTAGGGAAGAAAAAGTAAAAGATTTGCCTGAAATATTTAAACCCTAAGCTTGTTTTCTGTTTAGAGACACAGGTCAAATCTTATTATATTGTTCCTGGAATAGTTCTATGCATCTGGTGGATTCCCAGTACATTTTAATTAATGACAGTATTTATGACAGAAACGGAAATCTTAGACATTTGGGGATTTTCCTACATATTCTTGTTTTCGGATATATTTATATATAGGACTAGTTTCACTCTAAACTTAAATTTTTCTCCAGAAGGCATAAAACCTAACATACAGAGTAAAGAACAGACATGTGGTGAATGAAACTCATTTGACATTGAAATGGACAATTCTTGCTTTTAAATTATATTTGATTTAATAATAGAGGTGGCACTAAACATCCCCATATCCTCTTAACTCTATGGCTAAATAAAATGTATTTTCTTTTACTTTTTCTTTGTATTTTTTAAACAAGCTGCCAACAACTATTTTATACACCTAGTATATAGAAACTCTGCTAAAGGGTTAGTTGAATTGAGGAGCCATCATAGACATTTTATGCTTAGAAAAAGAAAGTGTCTCTTCTCTCACTCTTTCAGCTGCAGCTGTCATGAGTTCCCTCGGCCCATGTGGGCTGCTCTGAGTCACTGACTCTGCCTCTATTAAGATAAGATGAGTTTCCAGAATGTCAGAGGGGGCTTGTTTGGCATTTAATATTGAATATAGACTCCATTGAGGCTGAAAAAGAAAAAAACAAACAAAATCTTGCTGATGAGGGAGAACAACAGTTTGTGCCTTGTCATAAATATGTAATTTTGTGCCTCTGACCCAGTTTCCACACCAACTTTTCCTCTAAGTACTATTTTTCTCTTGACATGCAGGAATTGTTGGGGAGATACACACACACACATGTACACACACTCACAGAGAAAGAGGGAGAGCAAGTACAAGCATCAAACACTAAAATCTATTTATAGCCTCTCTTTGATCCTGATAGTTGAGTTAGTATAGAAATTATAAGTTTGCAAATGCCTGGTAGAAGAAAGGAACTAGAAAGAAGTCTTTTAACTATTTTTGTCTATAACCTTAAACTATCATTTGTTAGCTCTATAAAGAACAATAAAGATAAAGCTGTAATTTGATGACGTATTTGGATGAATAATAATTAAATATTTACTGTGAAAGTTTCTCAATAGAATACCCTCTTTTTTAGATTCATAATTTTCTGTGTTATTCCGATTTGGTGTCCAAATCATGTGATAAAAATTAGGTTGACTGCTTTTTGTGCTTATGTAAAATTAAAAGCCTTGAAAATCTATTTAGATTTAATTTAATTTGTAAAAGATTTTTTTCCAATGCATGTTTATGAATGCTTTGTGAGGATGGATTAGTTAACTAGTATATGTTTGAAAAAGGATCACAGATTATGGTGCCATGTTTGTGATAAATGTTAATCAAAAACTGTATTTGCTTTATGTCCTGGATATACTTTTTTTCCTTTGCCAGCACCTTATATAGCCCTTATTATAGGCTGTTTTAAGCACATCCTGCCTGTACTAACTCATTTAATCCTAACTACATGCTTATTTTATACATAAGGAAACAGGCACAGAGGACTTATGTAATTTGTTCATGGTTGTATAGCTAGTGGAGGTGGATCCAGAGCTTTACCCAGGGAGTCTGAGAAGCTCGTTCATCATCATTGTGCATCACTGCCTCTCAAGTACCAAGGGATTAGAATTGGGGTAATTATATGATACAGTCCATGTGGCTTTGAGAAGTGTGATCTGAGTACCAACTTTGTAAATATAATTAAGTGATTGAAAAATATTAATTGCTCTTTTTCTTTTAATGCTTGAAGGAGAAAAGGAAGGTAAGCATAAATAATACATATTTACACTTGTCTGTGCTTCTGGGGTAGGAGTGGGGGTTCCCTTTGCCACCTACTTTTCTTCTAATATTTCCAGTATGGAAATATTTCACGATTCCTCTCCACATTTCCTGTATGGTTCCAGGATCCCCATGGATACCAAGTTTAAGGATGCTCAAGTCCCCTATATAAAATGGCATAGTATTTGCATATAACCTACACACATCCTCTCACTTATTTTAAATCATCTCTAGATTACTTATAATACCTAATACCATGTAAATTCTATGTAAATAGTTGTTATATTATGTTTCAAAATTTGTATTTTTTATTGTTACATTTTTTCCCTGATTATTTTTGATCTGTGGTTGGTTGACTCTGCGGATGTGAAACTCATGGGTACAAAGATCTGGCTGTACTTGCCTTTCTGCCAGTGTATTTCTTCTTCTCAAGGAACTAGGAAAGTAAGAACAAACCAAATCCAAGATTAGTTGAGGAAAGAAATAAAGATCAAAGCAGAAATAAATGGAGACTGAAAAAAATACAGAAAAACAACGAAACTTGAAAAATTGGCTTTTTGAAAAGAAAAAATCATCAACAAACTTTCAGCTAGCCTAAGAAAAAGGGGAGAAGACCCAAATAAAATCATAAATGAAAAAGGAGGTATAAGAACTGAGACCACCGAAATACAAAGAATCATTAGAGATTATTATGATCAATTTATATGCCAACAAGCTGGGAAACTCAGAAGAAATGGATAAATTCCTGGATGCATACAACCTACCAGATTGAACCATGAAGAAATATAAAACCTCAACAAAAAAATGAGTAATAATATTAAAGCCATAATAAAAAGTGTCCTGCCAAAGAAGTCTAGGACCTGATGGCTTCACTGCTGAATTCTACTGAACATTTAAAGAAGAACTAATATCAATCACACTCAAACTCTTCAACAAAAATTGAAGAGGAGGGAATACTTCCAAATTCATTGAACAATGTCAGCATTATCCTGAAACTAAACTGGACAGGGACATGACAAAAAAGAAAACTACAGGTCAAAGTCACTGATGAACATAGATGCAAAAATCCTCAATAAGAAACCAGCCAACTGAATCCAACAACATATAAAAGAGATCATTCACCATGATCAAATAAGATTCATCCCAGAGATGCAAGGATGGTTTAACATACATAAATCAATAACATGATACATCACACTCAGAGAACCAAAAATAAAAGCCATATAATCATTTCAATAGATAATGAAAAAGCATTCAATAAAATTCAACATCCTTTTATAATAAAAACACTCAAAACTCTAGGTAGAGAAGGAACATACCTCAAAATAATAAAAACTACATATGACAAACTCACAGCAAACATTGTGCTGATTGGGGGAAAATTGAAATCCTTTCCTCTAATATCTGGGACAAGACAATGATGTCCATTTTTAACACTTTTATTCAGTATAATAATGGAAGTCTTGGCCATAATGATTTGGCAAAAGAAAGAAAGAAATGGCATCCAAATTGGAAAGGCAGAAGTCAAATCAGTTTTTTTCACAGATGACATGATCTTATACTTAGAAAAACCGAAAAACTCTACCAAAAACTATTAGGACTGATAAATTCAGTAAAGTTGCAGGATACAAAACCAGTGTGGAAAAATTAGTAGCATTTATATATGCCAACAGTGAACAATATGAAAAAGAAATCAAGAAAGCAATCCCATTTACAATAGCTACAAAGAATATAAAATACCTAAGAATTAATTTAATCAAATTAAGTGAAAGATCTATGCAAGTAAATCTGTATAAAACACTGATGAAAGAAATTGAAGGGGACACACAAGAAAGAAGAAAGCTACTCCATGTTTATGGATTGGAAGAATTAATATTCTTAAAATAGCAACTCTACACAAAGAAATTTATAGATTCGATGCAATTCCTATCCAAATACCAAGCACATTCTTCACAGAAATAGAAAAAAAAGTCCTAAATTTCTTATGAAACCACAAAATGACCCAGAATGGTCAAAATTCCCTGCACATAAAGCACAAAAGTGGAGGAATCACATTATCTGACTTCAAATTATACTACAGAGCCAGCATGGCACTGGTATAAAAACAGACTCATAGACCAATGGAACAGAATAGAGAACATAGATTTGATTCCATGCATTTACAGTGAATGGAGAAAGATCAATCTCTTTAATAATGGTGCTGGGAAAACTGGATGACCATATGAAGAATGAAACTAGACCCCTATGTCTCACCATATACAAACATCAAGTAGAAATGGATTAAAGACCTTAAACTATGAAACTACTGGAAGAAGACATTGGAGAAAAACTCCATGACATTGGACTGGGTAAAAGTTTTTTTTGCGATAAGATCTCAAAAGCCCAGACAACCAAAGTAAAAATATACAAATGAAATTACATCAAGCAAAAAGCTTCTGTACAGTAAAGGGAACAATCAACAAAGTTAATAGACAAGCTACAGAATAGGGGAAAATATTTGTAAACTATCCATCTGACAAGGGATTAATAACCAGAATATATAAGGAGCTCAAACAACTCAGTAGCTAAAAACCCCAAAATTCAATTAAAAATAGGCAAAAGATCTGAATAAAGCATTTCTCAAAATGAGACATACAAATGGCCAACAAATAAATGAAAAATGCTAAGCATCACTAAACATCACAGAAATGCACATAAGAACTACAATTAAATATTAGCTCATCCCAGTTAAAATGTTTTTTATAAAATAGACAGGCAATCATGGGTGCTGGTGAAGATGTGGAGAAAGGGGAACTCTTGTACACAGTTGGTGAAAATGTAAATTGGTAAAGCCACTGTGGAATACAGTATGGAAGTTCCTCAAAAAACTAAAAATAGAACCACCATATGATCCAACAATTCCACTTCTGGGTATGTATTCCAACATAATATCAAAGAGATATCTACACTCTCATGTTTACTTCAGCATTATTCATAACAGACAAAATACAGAATCAACCTAAGTTGCCATCAGTGGATAAATGGATAAAGGATATGTGGTACATATACACAATAGAATATTATTCAGCCATAAAAACTAATGAAACCCTGTCAGTTACAGCAATGCTGGAGGTCATTATATTAAGTAAAAAAAAGCCAAGCTCAGAAAGACAAATATATCTTCTCACTCATATGTAGGAGCTAAAAAAGTGGATCTCAGGAAGATAGAGTAGATTGGTGGTTACTAGAGTCCAGGAAGGTTGGAGGAGGTGGTGAAGAGGGGTTATTTAATGCATACAAATATATAGTTTTTATAGAAGAAATAGGACCCAGTGTTTCATAGATCTATGACTATGTTTAATATAATCTACTATATATTTCAAAATACCTAGAAGATAATTCAAATGTTTCTAGCATAAAAAAAGACAAATATTTAAGGCGATGTATATCCCAATTATACTAATTTGATCTTTAAAAATTATAGCAGTGCATTAAATTATACTTGTATCCACCAAAAGTATTTTATCTATTTTTAAGTTTATTGCTTCATATAATGCTTAGAAGAATGTTTTTAAGTTCCCAAAACCAAACTAAACCAAAACAAAACTCAATGTGGAAAATAAAAACAAGATACCATTTGGAGAGTATCTTTAACCTAGATTATATTTATAATTTAATATGAAAAAATTAAACATTGTAAAAATTCAGTCTTGCTATTATATGTAACAAATTATTTTTATCTTTTCCTCAGTAAAATTTAAAACTTTTATGGGTAGGAATTTCTCACATATCATGTTAGGGTTATTTCTAGGTATTTGATATTTTTTGTTTACTGAGGGTTGAGTTTTTTTAGTTTACAAACAAAAATTATATATATTTATCAAGTACAACAAGATGTTTTGAAATGTGTATGTATCAGAAATGGCTAAATAGAGCTAGTTAACATATGCATTACTTCATATATTTATGATTTTTCTGTGGTGAGAACACTTGAAATCTATTCTAACAATTTCCAGAATACAAGATGAATATTGATTATTTTTAGGTGGTTATTGTTGGTATATTGGAACGTCCTTGAATGTACGTATACTTTATAAGTGGCCATCATATTGAATTCTTGTATTACTTTTATAGATTTTTTTTTTTCAGTGAATCTCTTGGTATTTTCTTAAAACACATCTTCCAAAAAAGATTTTTTCTGCCTTTCCAGCACTCATACCTTTTATTTGTTTATTTTTGTTTCATTGTATTGATTCACATTTCCATGACAGTGTTCATAACAGTTGTGATATACTCATTCAACTTGAATGGAAATGTTTCTATTGTTTTGCCGTTATGTTAAGTGTCATCTTTAATTTTAGATTCACTTCTTCAGCATAATAAGAAAAAAGTTGTTTATTCGTAGTTTAAAATGTGTAAGTCAGAACTGTATCTCTTTAGCTAATGCCTTTCTGGTCATTGATTAAAATGTGCATATAGTTTTCCTGTTTTTGCTTATTTGTATGATAAAACAATGTTAGGATACTGAATAATAATTGAATTCTTTTAAAATATCTTGCTTGGTCAGAGTAGAATTTTGTTTTGTAGTTTTATATGGATTTGATATTGTTACGAAATTTTAACTTTATTTTTTTACTAACTTGACTAAATAAATTATGTTTTTCTGTGCTATGGAACAGACACGATCAGTTCCTGAACAGATTGGAAGAACTTCCCCATAAAACTGTCTTTGGGAATTAAATCTTTGGAAATCTAAAAATGTACTTTTTTCTTATTTTCTAGAACTTTGTGTCCTCGATTTTGGTCATTTACATATTTTCTTGTAAAGTATTCAATATCATAAAGGTTTTAAAATTAATTTTCATAAAATTATTGACACACTTTTTTCTATAGAAATTATTTCAAGTTTTCTATCTTTTAAATTAATTTTGATAGTTTTTTTTAAGAAAACTCGTGATTTGTGAAGATTATTTTAAAATAAGCTTTATTGACATAGAACTTAGGTACAATAAATTCATTCTTTAAAGTTTGATGTGTTTTGGCAAACATATACATGATCACATCCATAGTTAAGATATTGAATAGTTCCATCATGCCAGTAAGTTTCTTTTTACCCCCTTTTAACCAACACCCACATCTCTCACCCCATCAATGTTTGTTCTACTTTTATAACTATAAACTAATTTTGCCTATTCTAGAATTTCATAGAAATGAAATCATTCAGTATGTAGTCTTTTTAGACTGGTTTCCTTCATGTAGCATAATGCTTTTTAAGTCTTCCACATTATTCTGTATATTAGAAGCCAGCTCCATTTTATTGCTGAGTAGCATTACATTATATGATATACCACAATTTCCTTGGCCATGTCCCTGTTTGTGGGCATTTGAAATGTTTCCAGTTTTCAGTTATTACTTATAAAATTGCTTAAAATATTTGAGCACAAATCTTTGTGTAAACATTTTTTCACATATGAAGTGGAATTCCTAGTCCATATGGTAACTATATGTTTACCTTTTTAAAGAAGTTATCAAACTGGTTTCTAAAGTGATTTTTAACATTCAGATTTCTACAGCAATATAAATGCTAATTCCAGTTGTTTCATATCACCACTAACATGTGGTATTGTCATACGTATTTAGCTATTCTAGTGATTGTATAGTGGTATATCATTCTAGTTCTAATTTGTATTTCTCTGAAGATTAAAGATGCTAAGCATCTAGTTTAAAATCAGCTTTATTGTGGCATAATTTGTATAACAAGTTAGATATATTGCAAGCATACAATTTGATAAGTTTTAACGTCAGGATAATGAGCATGTCTACACCCTAAAAGTTTCCTTGTGCGCCTTGGAAATAATTTTTCCTTCCTGACGTCTATCCCCAGGCAACCACTAATCTTTCTTTTACTACAAACAGTTTGAATGTTCTAGAATTATATATCTCAGTAGAGTCAAATTATGTACTTTTGTTTGTTTTTCACTCAGCATAATTATTTTAATTTTTATCCACAGTGTGTGTGTAATAGTTCATATCTTTTTATTTTGGGGTAGTTGTCCACTGTATGTCCACACCACAATTTATTTCTCCATTCACCTGATGATAATTGGCATTTGGATTGTTTCCACGTTTTAGCTACTGCAGATAAATTGCTACAAACATTTGTTTTCAAGTCTTTATTATATATAGACACATACTTTCATTTCTCTTTCATAAACACATAGGAGCAGAATGACTAGGTCATGTGCTAGGAGTATGTTTAGCTTTTTAAGAAACTGCCAAAACAGTTTTTCAAAGTGGCTGCTAGACGACATGATCTTATATGTAGAATATCCCCATAGTCTCATCCCAAAAACTTCTTAAGCTGATAAACAATTTCAGCAAATTCTCAGGATACAAAAAATCAATATGCAAAAATCACTGGCATTCCTATACATCAACAGCAGTCAAGCTGAGAGCCAAATTAGGAACAAACTCCCATTCACAATTGCCACCAAAAGAATGAAATACCTAGGAATACAGCCAACTAGGAAGGTGAAAGATCTCTACAAGGATAATTACAAACCACTGCTCAAAGAAATCAGACATAGCAAAAACAAATTGGAAAACATTCCATGATCATGGATAGGAAGAATCAATATCGTTAAAATGATCATACCACCCAAAGCAATTTATAGATTAAATGCTATTCCTATTAAAGTACCATACATTCTTCACAGAACTAGAGAAAACTATTTTAAACTTCATATGGAATCAAAATAGAGCCTGAATAGCCAAGGCAATCCTAAGCAAAAAGAACAAAGCTGGAGGCATCAAGCTACCCAACTTCAAACTATACTTCAGAACTACAGTAACCGAAACAGTGTGGCACTGGTACAAGAACAGGCACATAGACTAATGAAACAGAATAGAGAACCCAGAAATAAGACTGCATACCTACAACAACCCAATCTTTGACAAAACCTGACAGAAACAAGCGATGGAGAAAGGATTTCCTATTTAATAAATAGTGTTGGGAGAACTGCCTAGCAATATGCAGAGAATTGAAACTGCACCCCTTCCTTACACCACATAGAAAAATCAACTCAAGATGGTTTAAAGGCTAAAATTATAACACCCAAAACTACAAAAACCCTAGAAGAAACTCTATGCAATACCATTCAGGACATAGACATGGGCAAAGATTTCATAACGATGATACCAAAAGGAATTGCAACAAAAGCATAAATTTACGAATGGGATCTAATTAAACTAAGGAACTTCTGCAAGGCAAAATAAACTATCAACAGAATAAACAGACAACCTACAGAATGGGAGAAAATTTTTTGCAATCTGTGCATCTGATAAAGGTCTAATATCTAGCATCTGTAGGGAACTTAAATAAATTTACAAGGAAAAAGGAAGCAACCCCATTAAAGGGTGGGCAAAGGACATGAACAGACACTTCTCCAATGAAGACATACATATGGCCAACAAACATATTAAAAGGAAGCTCAACATCAGTGATGATTAGAAAAATGCAAAGAAAAACCACAATGAGATACCATCTCATACCAGTCAGAATGGCAATTATTAAAATGTCAAAAAACAACAGATGCTGGTGAGGTTGTGCAGAAAAAGGAATGCTTTTACACTGTTGGTGACACTGTGGATTAGTTCAATCGTTGTGGCAGACAGTGTGGTGATTCCTCAGAGACCTAAAGACAGAGATACCATTTGACCCAGCAATCTCATTGCTGGGTATATACCCAAAGGAATATAAATAATTCTATAATAAAGACATATGCATGCATATGTTCATTATAGCACTATTCACTATAGCAAAGACATGGAATCAACCTAAATGCCCATCAATGATAGACTGGATAAAGCAAATGTGGTACAAATACACCATGGAATACTATGTGGCCATAAAAAGGAACAAGATCATATTCTTTACAGGGAAATGGTTGAAGCCAGAGGCCATTATTCTTAGCAAACTAATACAGGAACAGAAAACAAAATACCACATGTTCTCACTTATAAGTGGAAGCTAAATGATGAGAATACATGGATACATTGGGGGAAACAACACATGCTGGGGCCTATTGGTGGGCAGGGAGTGGAGAAGGGAGAGGATCAGGAAGAATAGCTAATAGATGCTGGGCTTATTAATACATGGGTGATGGGATGATCTGTGCAGCAAACCACCATGGCACACATTTACCCATGTAATAAACGTGCACATACTGCACATGTACCTCTGAAGTTAAAATGAAACTTGGAATTTTTTTTTAAAAAGATGGATTAAACATAAAATTCAAAACTGTAAAAATCTTGGAAGACAACCTAGGCAATACCATTCAGTACACAGGCATGGGCAAAGATTTCATGAGCAAGATGCAAAAACAATTGCAACAAAAGCAAAAATTGACAAATGGGATCTAATTAAACTAAAGAGCTTCTGCACAGCGAAATAAACTATCAACAGAGTAAACAGGCAACCTATAGAATGAGAGAAAATATTTGCAAATCATGCATCTGACAAAGGTCTAATATCTGGCATCTATAAAGAACTTAAATTTACAAGAAAAAAAACCCATAAAAAAGTGGGCAAAGGACATAAACAGATACTTTTCAAAAGACGACATACATGCAGCCAACAGTCATATGAAAAAAAGCAACGGCACAGTGGCTCATGCCTGTAATAACAACACTTTGGGAGGCCGAGGCGGGTGGATCACCTGAGGTCAGGAGTTTAAAACCAGCCTGGCCAACATGGTGAAACCCTATCTTTACTAAAAGAAAAAAAAATACAAAAATTAGCCAGGTGTGGTGGTGGGCACCTGTAATCCCAGCTACTCAGGAGGCTGAGGCAGGAGAATTGCTTGAACCCAGGTGGCAGAGGTTGCAGTGAGCCAAGATCACGCCATTGCATTCCAGCCTGGGCAACAAGAGTGAAAGTCCATCTAAAAAAAAAAAAAAAAAGCAAATCAAAACCACAGTGGGATATTGTCTCACACCAGTCAGAATGACTATTATTAAAAAGTCAAAAAAATAACAGATTCTGTCAAGATTCTGGAAACAAAGGAATGCTTATATACTACTGGTGGGATTATAAAGTAGCTCAGCCATGGTAGAAGACACTGTGGTGATTCCTCAAAGACCTAAAGACAGAAATACCATTCGACCCAGCAATCCCATTACTGGATATATACTCGAAGGAATATACATCATTGTGTTATAAAGACACATTCATGTGTATGTTCATTGGACCACAATTCATAGTAGCAAAGACATGGATTCAACCTAAATGCCCATCAATGATAGACTGAATAAAGCAAATATGGTACATATACACCATGGAATACTATGCAGCCGTAAAAAATGAGATCATGTTCTTGTGGGAACATGGATGGAGCTGGAGGCTGTTATCCTTGGCAAACTAATGCAGGAGCAGAAAACCAAATACCGCATGTTCTCATAAAGGGGAGCTAAATGACGAGAACAGTTGGACACATAGAAGGGAACAACACACATTGGGGCCTTTTGGATGGTGGAGGTTTGAAAGAGGAGAGCACCAGGAAAAATAAGTAAGTAATGGATAGTAGACTCAATAAGTGGGTGATGAAATAATCTATACAACAAACCTCCTTGACACAAGTTTACCTATGTAATATACGTGTGCATGTCCCCAAAAGTTAAAAATAAATAAATATAAATAAAAAATGAAAAGAAAAATACAACAAAGTGCTGCAGAATATGAGATTTCCCCATCAACACCAGCAGAATATGAGAATTCCAGTTGCTTTGCATGTTCAATGACACTTGGAAAGGTCAAGCTCTTTAATTTTAGTATTCTAATAATATAGAAAAATGTCACATTGTGGTTTTGCTTTGTTTGTCCATAACTTAACGATTAATAATATTGAGCATCTTTTCAAGTGTTTATTTGCAATTTGTATTTTCTTAGGTGAATTGTTTTTCAAATCTTTTGCCCATTAAATAATTGGGTTGTTTGTTAGCTTATTATTGACTTTTGTGAGTTCTCTATGTATTTGGGATATAATTAGGTGACTTGCAAATACATTCTTCTAGTTTGTGGCCTGTCTTTTATTGTCTTAATAATGTCATAGCCACAGAAAATACTTTGTTTATATACAATCTGTTTTATCAATTGTTGTTTACGCATTGTGCCTTTGGTGTCATACCTAAGAAATCTTTGTATAACACAAGCATACAAATATTTTCTCTTATTTTCATCTAGAAGGTCTGCAGTTTCAATTTTTTTTTTTTATTTTGCAACTTTTATTTTAGGTTCAGGGGCAGCTGTGCTGTGCAGCTTTGTTACGTAGGTAAATTATGTACCACAGGGTTTGGTGTACAGATAATTTTGTCACTCAGGTAATATACATAGTACCTGATAAGTACGTTTTTGATTCTCACCCCACTCTCACCTTCATCCTCAAGTAGGCTCCGGTGTCTGTTCTCTTCTTTGTGCCCTTGTGTACTCAATGTTTAGCACCCACTTATAAGTGAGAATATGAGGTATTTGGTTTTCTGTTCCTGCATTAATTCACTTAGGATATTGGCCTCCAGTTCCATCCATGTTGCTGCAAAGGACATGATCTTGTTCATTTTTATGGCTACATAATATTCCATGGTGTATACATATCCCCTTTTCTTTATCCAGTCCTGTGTTGATGGGCATTTAGGTTGATTCTTGTCTTTGCTCTTGTGAATAGTGCTGCAGTGAAAATATTCTTGTGTCTGTCTTTATGGTAGAAAAATTTATATTCCTCTGGGTATACATCCAGTACTGGGATTGCTAGGTGGAATGGTAGTTCTGTTTTAAGTTTTGTGAAATATCTCCAAATTGCTTTCCACAGTGACTGAACTAGTTTACATTTCCAACAGCAGTATATGAATGGTGTTTTCTCTGCATCCTCTCTAGCATCTGTTATTTTTTTGACTTTTTAGCAATAGCCATCCTGACTAGTGTGAAAGGATATCTCATTGTGATTTTGATTTGCATTTCTCTAATAATCAGTGATGTTGAGCTTTTTTGTCATATGATTATTGGCCACATGTATGTCTTCTTTTGAAAAGTGTCCATTCATGTCCGTTGCCCACTTTTTTATGGGGTTGTGTTTTTTTTTTTTCTTGTAAGTTTGTTTACGTTCCCTATAGATGCCAGATATTAGACCTTTATCACATTCATGGTTTGCAAATATCTTCTCCCATTCTGTGGTTGTTTGTTTACCTGTTGATAGTTTCTTTTGCTGTACAGAAGTCCTTTAGTTTAATTCGATCCAATTTGTCAGTTTTTGCTCTTGTTGCAATTACTTTCGGTAACTTTGTCAGAAATCTTTGCAGTTCCTAGATCTAGAATGGTATTGCCTAGGTTTTCTTTCAGGGTGTTTATAGTTTCAGTTTTCACAGTTAAGTAAAAACTGGATGGCTTTTGCAGTTAAGTAAAATCCATCTTGAGTTGATTTTTGTATATGGTGTAAGGAAAGGGTTCAATTTCAATCTTCTGCATAAGGCTAGCCAGTTATCTCAGCACCATTTATTGAAGAGAGAGTCTTTTCCCCATCAATTATTTTTGTCAACCTTACCAAAGATCAGATGGTTGTAGGTGTTTGGCTTTCTGGGTTTGCAAACCCATTCCATTGGTCTGTGTGTCTATTTTTGTAGCAGTATCATGTTGTTTTGGTCCCTACAGCCCTCTAATATAGTTCAAAGTCAGGTAGTGTAATACCCTTGGCTTTGTTCTTTGCTTAGTATTGCTTTGACTATTTGGGCTCTTTTTTGTTTTGTTTTGTTTCCATGTGTATTTTAGAATAGTTTTTTTTTTTTTTTAATAATTCTGTTAAAAATGTCATTCGTAGTTTCATAGGAAGAGCACTGAATCTGTCAATTGCTTGGGGCAGTATGTCCATTTTAATGATGTTGATCCTTTCTATCCATGAGTATGGAATGTTTTTCCATTTGTTTGTGTCATCTCTGATTTCTTTCAGCAGTGTTTTGTAATTCTCTTTGTAGACATCTTTCACCCCATCCCTGGTTAGATGTGTTCCTAGATATTTTGGGGTTTTTTTTTGTGGCTTTTGTGAATGGGATTGCATTCTTGATTTTGCTGTCAGTTTGGACATTGTTGATGTATAGAAATGCCACTGATGTTTGTACATTGATTTTGTATCCTGAAACTTTGCTGAAGGTGTTTTTCTGATCCAGCAGCTTTTGGGCAGAGATTATGGAGGTTTCTAGATATAAAATCATATAGTCTGTGAAAAGAGGTAGTTTACCTTCCTTTCTTCTTGTTTAAATGCTTTTTATTTTGTTTCCTTGCCTGATTGCGGTGGCTAGGGCTTCCAGTACTATGTTGAATAGGAGTGGTAAAAATAGGTATTCTTGTCTTGTTACAGTTCACAAGGGGAATGCTTCCAGTTTTTACGTGTTCAGTATGATGTTAGCTAGGGGTTTGTCTTATTTTAAGGTACGCTCTTTCAATTCCTATTTTGTTGAGGGTTTTCATGGTTAGAGATGTTGAATTTTATCGAAAGCCTTTTCTGCATTGAGATAATCATATAGTTTTTGTTTTTAGTACTGTTTAAGTGATGAATGACATTTCTTGATTTGTATATGTTGAACCAACCTTGCATCCCAGGAATAAAGCCTACTTAATCATAGTAGATTAGCTTTTTGTTGTGCTGCTAGATTTTGTTTGCTAGTATTTTGTTGGAGATTTTTGTGTCTATGTTCGTCAGTGATATTGGCTGCTGAAGTTTTCTTTTTTGGTTGTATCTCTGCCAGATTTTGGTATCAGAATGTTTCTGGCCTCAAAGAATGAGTCAGGAAGTCTTCCTCCTTTTTTTTTTTTTTTTTTTTTTGGAATTATTTTAATAGGAGTGGTTTCCAGCTCTTCTTTATATGTCTGGTAGTCTTTGGGTGTAAATCAATCTAGTCAAGGGGTTTTTCTGATTGGTAGGCTTTTTATTACTATTCATTTTTTAAACTTGTTGTTGGTCTGTTCAGATTTTTAATTTCTCCCTAGTTCAATCTTGGGAGGTTGTATATTTCCAGGAATTAATCCATTTCTTTTAGGTTTTCTAGTTTGTGTGCACTGAGTTGTTCATAACAGTCTCTGAGATTTTTTGTTTGTTTGTTTGTTTTTTTAATTTCTCTTGGTTTGTGATGATTTTTAGGTTTTGAAGGGAAGGTGAGGGTTAAAGATATATACAGAGAGACGGTGGCTCAAACAGCAACACAGGTATCTTGCAGAAACCTGCAGAAGTGGAGGACCAGCTTAAGGCCGGAGCCACCACTGCTTACAGGCTGGGGTACTTGTAGGTATGGGTGGGAGGGGTCTGGGCTGTATGGCTTGCTGCCCGTCAGGATGTTGATAAGATGTTCCCACGATGAGGTGGTTCTGGCCCTTGTTCCATTGGAATGTGGTGTTCCTTGCATTTTCTCCCAGCAGAATATGATAGGGATGTTTCTTTAGTTGGGCCTTTGCCTGCCTTGTGGTCAGGGCATTAGGCAAGCTGTTTCTCATGGCCTGAACCCCCATGAAATGTTTCACTTTGACCAAGATCTGCAAAAAATCAGGGAGCTTACATAATGATGCAGTTTGGACTGACTAATGGTAACATCCCCTTGTCACTTCTAATCATGTTTATTTGGATCATTTTTTCTTTCTTAGTCCAGCTAGCAGTCTATCAAGCTTATTTATTCTTTAACATAACCAAGTGTTGGTTTTGTTGATTTTTTTTTTTTTTTTTTTTTTTTGACACAGGGTCTCACTTTGTCACCTAGGCTGGAGTTCAGTGACATGATCTCAGTTCGCCACAACTTCTGTCTCCTGGGCTCAAGAAGTCCTCCCACCTCAGTGTCACTAATAGGTGGGACTACAAGTGGATGCTATCACAACTGACTAATTTTTTTGCATTTTTTTTAGAGATGGGGTTTCACCATGTTGCCTAGGCTGGTCTTGAACTCCGAGCTCAAACAATCCACCCACCTCAGCCTTCCGAAGTGCTGGGATTATAAGTGTGAGTCACTGCACCGAGCTCATTGATCTTTTACATCGTTTTTTACATCTCAATTTCATTCCATGCAGCTCTGATTTGGGTTATTTATTTTCTTCTGCTAGCTTTGGGTTTGGTTTACTCTTGTTTTTTCTAGTTCTTCTGGGTGTGATGTCAGGTTGTCAAATGGAGATGTTTCTAACTTTTCGATGTGGTCATTTAGCCCTATAAACTTCCATGTTAACACTGCTTTAGCAGTTTCTCAGAGATTCTAGTATGTTGTATCTTTGTTTTCATTAGTTTCAAAGAATTTCTTCCTTTTTCTTTAATTTCTTTGTTTACCCAAAATCGATTCAGGAGCAGGCTGTTTAATTTCCATGTAATTTTGTGGTTATGAGATCATCTTTCTATTGACTTCTTCACCTAGGAGTGGGATTGCTGGGTCAAATGGTAATTCTACTTTTAGTTCTCTAAGGAATCTCCACTGTTTTCCACAGTGGTTGTACTAGTTTACATTCCTACCAGCAGTGTAAAAGTGTTACCTTTTCAATTCATCCGCACCAACATCTATTATTTTTGGATTTTTTGATTATGACCATTCTTGCAGGAGTGAGGTGGTATCATGCCGTGGTTTTGATTTGCACTTCCCTAATCATTAATGATGTTGAGCATTTTTTCATGAGTTTGTTGGCCATTTGAATATCTTATTTTGAGAATTGTCTGTTCATGTTCTTAGCCCACTTTTTAATGGGATTATGTGTTTTTTCTTATTGCTGATTAGTTTGAGTTTCTTGTAGATTCTGGATATTAGTCTTTTGCCAGATATATAGATTGCAAAGATCTTCTCCCACTCTGTGGTTTGTCTGTTTACTCTGATGATTGTTTCTTTTGCTGTGCAGAAGCTTTTTAGTTTAATTCTCATATATTTATCTTTGTTTTGGTGGCATTTGCTTTTGGATTCTTGGTCATGAAGTCTTTGCTTAAGCCAATGTCTAGAGGGTTTTTTTCTGATGTTATCTTCTAGAATTTTTATGGTTTCAGGTCTTATATTTAAGTCTTTGATTTATCTTGAGTTGATTTTTGTGTAAGGTGAGAGATGAGGATCCAGTTTCATTCTTCTACATGTGGCTGGTTAGTTATCCCAGCACCATTTGTTGAATAAAGTGTCCTTTCCCCACTTTATGTTTTTGTTTGCTTTGTTGAAAATCAGTTGGCTGTAAATATTTGACTTTATTTGTGAGTTTTCTACATGCCTGTTTTTATACCAGTGTCCCACTGGTCTACATGCCTATTTTTATACCCTTACCATGCTCTTTTGGTAACTATAGCCTTGTAGTATAGTCTGAAGCCAGGTAATGTGATGCTTCCAGATTTATTCTTTTTGCTTAGCCTTTCTTTGTCTATGTGGGCTCTTTTTTGGTTCCATATGAATTTTAGGGTTGTTTTTTCTAATTCTGTGAAGAATGGTGGTGGTATTTTTATGGGAATTGCATTGAATTTGTAGATTGCTTTTGATGGTATAATCTTCACAATATTGAGTCTACCCATCAATGAGCATGGGATGTGTTTCATTTGTTTGCATCATCTCCAGTTTCTTGCAGCAGTGTTTTGTAGTTTTCCTTGTAGAGGTCTTTCAACTCATTGGTTAGGCATATTTCTAAGTATTTTATTTTATTATTTTTTTGGCAGCTATCGTAAAGGGGGTTGAGTTCTTAATTTGATTCTCAGCTTGGTCGCTGTTGGTGTATAGCAGAACTACTGATTGGTGTACATTAATTTTGTATCCTGAAACTTTGCTGAAGTCATGTATCAGATCTAGGAGCTTTTTGGAGGAATTTTTAGGGGTTTCTAGGTATATGAACAAATTATCAGCAAACTACAACACTTTGACTTCCTCTTTACCAGTTTGGATGCCCTTTATTTTTTTTCTCTTGTGTGATTGCTCTGGCTAGGACTTCCAGTAGTATGTTGATGAAGTGGTGAGAGTGGGCATCCTTGTCTCACCAGAAGTGGTGAGAGTGGGCATCCTTGTCTTGTTCCAGTTCTCAGGGGGAATTCCTTTAACTTTTCTCTGTTCAGTATAATGTTGGTTGTGGGTTTGTTATAAATGGCTTTTATTACCTAAAGGTGTGTCCCTTAACTGCTGATTTTGCTGAGGGTTTTAATTGTAAAGTGATGCTAGATCTTGTCAAATCCTTTTTCTGTGTCCTTTGAGATGGTCATGTGGTTTTTGTTTTAAATTCTGTTTATGTGATATATCACATTTATTGACTTGCAGATGTTAAATCATCCCTGCATCCTTGGTATGAAACCTACTTGATCATTGTGTATTATCTTTTTGATATCCTGTTGGATTCAGTTAGCTAGTATTTTGTTAAGGATTTTTGCATCTATATTCATCAGGGGTATTTCTCTGTAGTTTTCTTTTTGCTTTTTTTTTGTTATATCCTTTCCTGTTTTTGGTATTAAAGTGATACTGGCTTTATAGAATGAATTAGGGAAGATTCCCCCTTGCTCTATCTTGTGGAATAGTGTCAATAGGATTGATACTAATTCTTTGAATGTCCGATAGAATTCAGCTGCGAATCCATCTGGTCCTGGACCTTTTTTTGTTGGTAACTTTTAAAATACCATTTCAATCTTTCTGCTTGTTATTGGTCTATTCTGAGTTTCGATTTCTTCCTATTTTAATTTAGGAGGGTTGAATATTTCCAGGAATTTATCCATCTCTTCTAGGTTTTCTAGTTTATGTGTAAAGGTGTTCATAGTAGCCTTGAATGATCTTTTGTATTTCTGTGGTATCTGTTGTAATATCTCCTGTTTCTTTTCTAATTGAGCTTATTTGGACCTTCTCTCTTCTTTTCTTGATTAATCTTACTAATGGTCTACCAATTTTATTTATTTATTTTTTCAAAGAACCAGCTTTTTGTTTCATTTATCTTTTGTACTTTTTTTTTGTTTCAATTTCATTCAGTTCTGCTCTGATCTTCGTTATTTCTTTTCTTTTGCTGGGTTTGGGTGTGGTTTATTCTTGTTTCTCTGGTCCTTGAGGTGTGTACTTAGATTGTCTATTTGTGCTCTTCTAGACTTTTTGATGTAGGCATTTAATGTTATGAACTTTCCTCTTAGCATTGCCTTTGCTGTATCCCAGAGATTTTGATATGCTGTGTAACTATCGTTCAGTTCAAATAATTTTTAAATTCCCATCTTGATTTCATTGTTGACCCAGTGATTATTCAGGAGCAGGTGTTTAATTTCCATGTATTAAATTCCATGCCTGGTTTTGAGGGTTCTTTTTGGAGTTGATTTCCAATTTCATTCCACTATGGTCTGAGTGAGTACTTGCTATAATTTCAATGTTCTTAAATTTGTTGAGACTTACTTTGTGGCCTTGGAAAATATTCTATGTGCTGATAACTGGGATGTATATTCTGCAGCTTTTGGGTATAATCTTCTGTAAATATCTGTTGAGTCCATTTGTTTCATGGCATAGTTTAAATCCATTGTTTCTTTGTTGACTTTCTGTCTTGATTATCTATCTAGTGCTGTCTGTGGAGTATTGAGGTCTCACTATTATTCTGTTGCTATCTATATAATTTCTTAGGTCTAGTAGTAATTGTCTTAAAAACTTTGGAGGTCCAGTGTTAGGTGCAAATATATTTAGGATTTTGATATTTTCCAGTTGGACAAGTACTTTTTATCATTATATAATTTATCTCTTTATTAACTGCTGTTCTTTCAAAGTTAATTTTGTCTGATATAATAATAGCTACTCCTGCTCGCTTTTGGTGTCCATTTGCATGGAATATCTTTTTCCACCTGTTTACTTTAAGTTTGTATGAGTCAAATACCTAGGAATACAGCTAACTGGTGAGGTGAAAGATGTCTACAAAGATAATTAAAAAACACTGCTCAAAGAAATCAGACAATACACAAACAAATGGAAAAACATCCCATGCTGTTAGATAAGAAGAATCAGTACCATTAAAATGGCCATACTGCCTAAAGCAATTGACAGATTCAATGCTTTTCCTTCCAAAGACATTCTTCATAGAACTATAAAAATTTATTTTAAAGTTTATATGAAACCAAAAAAGAGCCAGAACAGCCAAGGCAATCCTAAGCAAAAAGAACAAATCTGGAGGAATCATATTACCCGACTTCAAACTATACTACAAGGCTGCAGTGACCAAAACAGCATGGTACTTACTGGTATAAAAACTGGCACATAGACCAATGGAACAGAATAGAGAGCCCAGAAATAAGGATGCATGTCTACAACCATCTGACCTTTGACAAAGCTGACAAAAATAAGTAGTTGGAGAAAAGACTCCCTATTTGATAAATGGTACTGGGAGAACTGGTTAACCATATGCAGAAGACTGAAGCTAGACCTCTTCCTTGCAGCATATATAAAAATCCACTCAGGATGGATTAAAGACTTAAATGTAAAATATAAAAACCCTGGAAGACAACCTAGGTAATGCCATCCTGAACATAGGAACAGGCAGAGATTTCATGACGAAGACAACAAAAGCAATTGCAACAAAAGCAAAAATTGATAACTGGGAGCTAATTAACTTAAGGGCTTCTCTACAGCAAAAGAAACTATCAACAGAGTAGACAACCTACAGAATGAGAGAAAGTATTTGCAAACTGTGTGTCTGAGAAAGGTCTAATCTAGCATCTATAAGAAATGTAAGCACGTTTACAAGAGAAAAACAAACAAGTCTACTAAAAAATGGGCAAAGTACATGAACAGATACTTCTTAAAAGAAGACATACATGCAGCCTACAAGGATATGAAAAAAGCTCAGTATCACTGATCATTAGAAAAATGCAAATCAAAACCAAAATGAGATATCAAATCACACCAGTCAGATTGGTTACTAAAATGTCAAAAATAGCAGATGATGGTGAGATTGTGGAGAAAAGGGAACTCTTATACACTGTTGGTGGAGTGTAAATTAGTTAAACCATTGTGGAAAGCAGTATGACAATTTCTTGAAGAGCTAAAAGCAGAACTACCATTTGACCCAGCAATCCCATTACAGGGTGTATACCCAGAGGAATATAAAGCATTCTACCATAAAGACACATGCACGCAAATGTTCATTAAAGCACTGTTCACAATAGTAGAGATATGGAATCAACCTAAATGCCCATCAGTGACAAAGTGGATAAGGAAAACATGGTACATGTACATGATGGAATATTATGCAACCATAAAAAAGAACGAGATCATGTCTTTTGTGGAAACATGGATGGAGCTGGAGGCTCTCATCCTTAGCAAACTAATGAAGGAAGAGAAAATCAAGTATAACATGTTCTTACTTATAAGTGGGAGCAAAATAACATAAACAGAAAGAGGGAAACAACAGACACTGGGGTCAACTTGAGGCTGGAGGGCTAGAGGAGGGAGAGGAAGAGAAAAGATAACTACTGGGTACTGAGCTTAATACATAGGTGATGGAATAATATGTATAACAAACCACTGTGACGTGTTTATCTATGTAGCAAACCTTCACATGTACCCCCAAACCTAAAATAAAAATTAAAAAAAAGAGTTTTTGTTATAGAAAGCCTGCAGTTGGGTCTTGTCCTTTCTAATCTACTAATTTTTGCCTTTGTGGTATTTAGGCCATTTACATTGATATGTCTGTGTGTGTGTGTGTGTGTGTGTGTGTGTGTGTGTTTAAACTTTTATTTTAGGTTCAGTGGTACACGTGCAGGTTATATAGGTAAACTGCATGTCGGAGAGGCTTGATGTATGGACTATTTAGTCAGCCAGGTAATAAGCAAACCGTGTATCTGAGTTTTTTGATCGTTACCCTCCTCCTACCTTCCACCCTCACGTAGGCCATGGTGTCTGTTTTTTACTTCTTTGCATCCATCTGTAGTCAGTGTTTATCTCCTACTTATAAGTGAGCACATGTGGTATTTGTTTTTCTGTTCCTGTGTCAGTTTGCTTAGGATAATGGCTTCCAGCTCCATCCACGTCATTGCAAAGGACATGATCTCATTCTTTTTATATCTATGTAGAATTCCATGCTGTATATGTACAACATTTTCTTTATCCAGTCTACCATTGATGGGCATTTAGGTTTACTCCATGACTTTCCTATTTATTTACATTGATTTGACTGGGTATAATTAGAGCATCTTTCCTGTTTGTTCCATCTATTATTTCCTCCCCTTTCTCTCTTGTGCTTTCTTTTGCATTAATAGACATGTTTTAATGATTCAATTGTATCTTTTTTGTTTTATTATTACTTATAACTACTTGTTTTGTAATTTTAGTAGTTGCATTGGAATTTAAAGTATATGTCATTAATGTATCACAGTCTATCTTCAAGAGATATCATATAGATATCATATACTTTATGTATATTACATGTAGTATGTCATGTATATTACTACTTTTGGATACCTTTTTTTTTGGCTGTCTTTTGGCTTACTAATCTTTTCTTGTGCAATCTCTATTAGTTACATTTATGGTATGTTTTGTTTCATATGTTTTCAACTCTAGAAATTCAATTTGAGTCCTTTTTATGAATATATCTTTCATGTCTCAATATGTTTATTTTTTCTCTAGCTTATTGAGCACATAGAATATAGCTATAGTAACTCTTTTTATTATATGTGTATATTCTATAATCTGTGTCATTTATTTTAGATTCAACTTACTTTTTTTTCTTCATTATGATCTTTTGTGCACACCTTTTGATTTTTAATTTGATGTCAAATATTGTGAATTTTAGCTTGATGTGTTCTTGGTATGTTGCATTCCAATAAATATTCTTGAATATTTATTCATTTGGGTTGTGATTAAGTTTCTTAAAAATAGCTTGATTCTTGTAGTTCTTGATGTTAAATTTTTGGTCATGACTATATGTTATTTTGGCTATTTTTTTCCTGAAACCTGAGAGAATGCTCTTCTGAACACTCTACGTAAGTATCTCATGAAGAATAAGGTTGTACACTCTGCCTGGTGAAAACAGGAATTAATTCTGGCTCTGTGTAGGCCCCAAGGATTGTTCCTTCTAATGCTTTGTGGTGTTTGTTTGTTTGTTTGTTTGTTTGTTTCTCCAGTATTTGCTGGATCATTGTCATAAATCCTGAATACTCAGGGTGCACCTTCTTCAGATCTCTGGAGTTTTCTGTTTTTGCAGTTCTTCTTTCTTTCTTTATTTTTTTAAATTACTCTAGCCTACAAATTGTAGTTGCCTCGGACTCCTCAAACTTCCAAATTTTTCTTCAACCCATGGATTCTTCTGCATTTTCTTTGATTCCCCCTCCATGCACATGTCCTAGAATTTTTCACCAAGTGGTATGTTAAAGCTATTGCAGGGCTCATCTTGTTAGATTAGCTAATCTCTCATTGCCTGATTTCTGAATTATTAAAGACCATTGTTTCAGAAATTGGTTCAGAATTTTTAGTTGTTCAGGCATGACAAAATAATCTTTTCTCTGTAACTTTATCTTGGCCAGAAGTATAAGTTTTGTTGAACGTCTGTTCATGTCCTTATTGGCCATTCATATATTTACTTTATGGAATATCTTGTCAATTTTTTTGCCCATTTAAGAATTGGGTTATTTGTCTTTTTATTATGTTGTGAGAATTATTTTTATATTTTGGAAAACTTTTGATGCCAAAAATGGTAATATCGATGAAATCCAATTTATCAAGTTTTTCTTTAAAGGCACTTTTCTATCCTATCTAAGAAATTCCTGACGTAAAGGTTATGAAGATTTTATAACCTTTTATAATCTCTTAGAAGTTATGCCCCTGATGTCTGTTGTTCCTTTCTTTGTGTCCATGTGTACTCAACGTTTAGCTCCCAATTAGAAGTTTTTAAAATAACAGCCACTCTAACAAGAGTGAGGCTATATCTCTGTAGTTTTGATTAGCATTTCTCTGATGATTAGTAATATTGATCATCTTTTTGTATACCTGTTAGCTACTTGTAGGTTTTCTTCAGATAAACATCTGTTTAGGTCTCTTGCCCATTTTAAAATCTCGTTGTTTGTTTTTTTGTTGTTGAGTTGTATGAGTTCCTTATATATTTGAATATTAACCCCTTATTAGATATATAGTCTACAAATATTTTCTCCCATGCTGTAGTTGACTTTTAATTTTGTTCATTGTTTCTTTTGCTATGCAGAAGCTTTTTTTCCCCCATGGAATTTTTCTCCTATGCATTTTTCTAGTAGTTTTATGGTTTCAGGTCTTGTGTTTAAGTCTTTAATCCATTTTGAATTGATTTTTGTGTACGGTATAAGAGAATGATTTAAAGTGGCCTTTTAGAATGAGTTCGGAAGTGTTTCCTTTTCTATTTTCTCAGATACTTTCTGTAGCATTAGAATAATTTCTTTCTCAATCTTTCACTAGATTTTAGGCAGTAAAATTATTTAATCTTGTAGTTTTCTTTGTGGGAAAGTTTTTATTGAAAACTTCAATCTCTGTTTTAGATACAGTGCTAACCAGTGTTGATAATTTCTGTCCTTCGGGAATTTGTTCCTTCATATAAGTTATTGAGTTTAATTGTGTATTCTTTCCTTTTTTCTTTATCAGTCTGGCTGAAGGTTTTAAGATTTATTTTTCAGAAAACTAGTTTTAGTTTTTGTTGCTTTATTCTTTTTTTTCCTGAGATGGAGTCTTGCTCTGTCACCCAGGCTGGAATTTAGTGGCACATTTTAGACTCACTGCAACCTCCGCTTCCCAGGTTCAAGCAATTCTCCAACCTCAGCCTCCCAAGTAGCTGGAACTACAGGTGTGCACCACCACGTCTGGCTAATTTTTTTGAATTTTTAGTAGAGATAGGGTTTCACCATGTTGGCCAGGCTGGTCTCGAACTCCTGACCTCAGGTGATCCACCTGCCTCGCCCTCTCAAAGTGCTGTGATTACAGGTGTCAGCCACGGTGCCTGGTAGCTTTCTTCATTGTTTTAAAGTTATCTTGATATACTCATGAGATATATACTTATTAGATTTATCATCTCATAAATATTATTTCATTTTTTTTCTGCTTTTTATAGTCAATATGCCTAAAAGGGAACTTCAGATCATTTAGTCTAGACTCTTCTTTTTCAACATAAGTATTTAAGCCAATAAATTTCCTTTAAGCACTGTGAGTCACTGGCAAAACTCAAACAACTTTTTCTCTGTTCTCACATCACAACAATCAGCACAGAATACTTCTGTGAGTCAGTCTATGAGATTGTTTTCCTTGCACACCAAGCAAGCAATCAGTTCTGCAGTGAACACCAGCTAGATGTACTCCAATTTAATTCTGACACTATTTACCTGAAAATAACATTCATCATAAGCCCTCAGCCCCTGTAACTCCTGATCAACCAGCTTCAAGTTGTCATTTCCGCTTTGGGTTAAATGCCTTTGCTTGGAAAGCTCACAGAACTCAAGGAAACTTATGTTTGCTGGTTTATTATAAAAGATATTCCAAACGATGCAGATGAAGAGATGCATAGGGTGAGGCATGTGGGAAGAGGCATAGAGTTTTCATGCCCTTTCTAGGTACACCGTCTTCCAGGAACCTCCATGTGTTCAGCATTCCAGACACTCTCCCAACCCTGTCTTCTTGGGCCGTTTTACAGAGACTTCTTTAGATAGGCTTGATTGACAACCATGTAGAAATGTGATTAGACAAAAACGTTATAATCTTATGCTAATAAACTGAATGGGGAAACCCAGCAAGGTTTGCATGTTCAGATTTTTCTTGGCCTCTCTGTGCAGCATTCCTTCCTCCAGGGTATGAGGCAGAATTTGTTCTGAAATGTGAAACTTAGGACCTACAATCAGAAAGACAGGGGAAGATTAGTGTCCTGCCTTGGGCTGGTGAAAGGAGGCCAGGGGAAGGTCTGAGAGAGAGAGATTTTGTTTTCTGAGGTCTGCTTCTTAGGCCTAAAGTGCACCATTATAACAAAGACTGTAACAAGGGCTATAGAGGTTATGAGCCAGGGATTGTGGACAAAACCATATATATAAAATATCACACATTGCTTTAGTTGCATACCGCAAATTTTGATGTCTGCGTTTACATTTCTATTAAAGCCAATTTTTTTATTACTATTTTAAAAAAATTTTAATTGATTATTATTTGAGCATTTAAAAAAACTTTTATTATAGGTTCAGGGGTACATGTGCAGGTTTGTTATATAGGTAAACTTGTGTCACAGGGGTTTGTTGTATAGGTTATTTCATCACTCAAGTACTAGGCCTACTACCCAATAGTTATTTTTTTTCTCATCCTCTCCCTCTTCCCACGCTCCACACTTAGGTAGGTCCCCGTGTCTGTTGTTCCCCTCTTTGTGTCCATGTGTTTTCATCATTTAGCTCCCACTTGTAAGTGAGAACATGCAGTATTTAGTTTTCTGTTTCTGTATTAGTTTGCTAAGGATGATGGCTCAGTTCATGTTCCTGAAAATGGCATGATCTTTTTGTTTTTTATGAATGCCAAATATTTTATAATTTTCCTTTTTAACTTCTCATTTCATCCACAAGTTATCCGGAAGAGTGTTGTTTAATTTGCAAATATTATGGCATTTTCAGATTGTTATCATTAATTTCTAATTCAATTACATTATAGTCAGAGTACACTGTATAATTTTAATACTTTTAAGTTTATTTAGGCTTGCTTTGTTGAGTTGAGTATTCTACAATGTCAGTCATGTCAAGATGGTTGATTGTGTTGTTTAAGGCTTGTATACTTTTATTATTTTGTGTCTACTTAATCTATTAATTTATTAAAATGAAGTGTTGAAATCTGCAACTATAATTGTGGATTTGTGTCCTTATGGTTTTTTTCAGCTTTGCTTTATGTGTTTTGAATCCCTGTTATTCAGAGCATATATAATTAGGATTACTCTGTCTTAATTAATTGTCACATTTGACATCTTGAAATATTTATTTTAAATTCTGTAATATCCCTTTTTCTGAAGGGTATTTTTCCTGATATAAATATAGCTACTTCAGTTTCCTTTTGACTAGTATATGAATTTTTTTCTAATTTTTAAAATCTTTTTATTTTTAATCTGAATCTTTGTATTTTAAGTGAATTTCTTGTGAACAATATATGGTTTAGTCATGTTTTTTATTCAGTTAAAAAATGTTTGCTTTTTATTGGAAACTTTAGATAATTTACATGTAATATAATTATTAGTATGGTTCAGGCTAGGTTTACCATTTTCTCATTTGTTTTATTTTTGGCCTAAATTTTCTCTTCTTCTCTTTACTCTTTTTCTGCTTCTATTTGAGTTAGTTTGAATATTTTACAATTTTTGTCTTTAGCAATACTTCTGAATTTTTAACAAAATTTCTGTCTTATTTCATTTAGTGTATGTGTTACCTTATTATAATCTACATTCTTATAAATTACATACTTCCATTTCCCTCTTCTAATCTTTTGTTCTATTGTTAGCACACACTTTTTCTTACATGTTATAAACCTTGAAATACCATCACTTATCTTTTTAAAGAAAATTTTAAAATGACAAAAATATCTGTTATGTTTACCACATATTTACCATTTTGACACTCTTAAATTTCTTTGTGTGCATTGAAATTTCCAGATGGGTTTATTTTCCTTCAGCCAGAATAATGACTTTTAATATTTCTTTAATGGAAGTCTGACGCCAAAAAGTTGAAGGTTTAATTAAAAAAAAAATACTTCCTTTGCCTTCATTTTTGAAGATTATTTTTCCAGATGTAAAATTTTAGTTTTATCATTTTTTTCTTTCATTACTTTAAAGAGGTCATTGCATTGTCTTTCCAAGTGCATGGCTGTTGGTGTTTGAGGTTATTCTTATCTTTGTTTCCCTGTTGTATGTAACTTGTGTTTTTCCCCAACTGGCTGGTTTCCAGTTTCTCTGTATTACTAGTTTGAGCAATCAGATTATCATGCTCCTTAGTATAGTTTCATTTGTATTTGTACCGTTTTTATTTAAAATCTGAACATTGAAAGTATATAATTTTCATCAAATTTTGAAAAATTTTGACAACTATGTTTTTAAATATTTTGTTTCCTCTATTCTGATAGTTGCTACCCGAGATAGAAAGTGATAGACACAAAGAAATATGTATAATACGCTGTGATATACTGTTTGTTTTCAAAAATAAAAATAGTAAAAAAGCAATAATTTTGATACTGCAGTATGATTCTTGCAAATTTTTTTTTACCTATGTTTAATATATTACTTAAAGAAATTGTAAAAATAAGTCCATTTACTCTATTAGTTCATAATCTAATTGAGGGTGATTGACACAAAAGAAATAGCAATAATACGTTGTGATAAATCCTTCAATGGAGGTTTTCATTGTGCACCATGTAGCAAAAACGAAACTAAAGGTCATGTATTGGGGTGGCTGGTCAGAGAAGGGTGGTGACATTTCAGCTGGGTATTAAAGTATGAAAGTAAGTGTACTAGTTAGAGAAATGGGGAAGAGAGATATGTCATATGGAGAGAAGAGCATTTTTCTAATGCTCAGAGGTTTAAACAAGCCTTATTTTTTTGAGGAAATGATGAGCCATTTACTGTTGCAGAAGCTGAAAAGCAAGAGTTTGTGAAGAAGTAAGTGTTAATTAAGTAGGTTTGCTCCAGATTGTGAAGGTCCTTGAGTGCTACATTAACAAATTTGGATTTTGAAATAAAAGTAGTATATTTTGGTTCCTTTATATGGTGATTTATTTTATATGATATTAGCAGAATGGTGACTCAAGCTAAGTAGCAAGTAATAGTGGCATTTTTAGCAACTGTGATACTGAAGTAGTTACAGGGGTTCTCTCTTGTTTCCAATTTTCCAAATCTGTCTTAATTTTATACAAGCAAATATGTGTGCAATAGGCTTTCATTTACATACTTTTATGGTCGCCTAAGTAAGGAACTGTGACAGATGAACTTAGAGAACTGCCTTAGTCTTACTCACATGGGACAGAATTCTGTCTTGGCCTTTTGAGTTTGAGATATTTGGAATGTTGGTGATGTTTTTTAGTTCAATGATTTAATTTACTGAGCTAGGAAGGAAATATCTGAAACTGGTGTGAATTCTTGCCAGAAGATTACCTAGGGAAATATTAGATTTCCTGAATCCAGTCTCTATCCCTTTAAAACAGATAATTTAGAGGAGAATAAAAAATGTTGAAAATTAATGGCAATTTTGAAATAGAATATTTTGTCAAAATCAAATTCATTTCATTAAATGCTTGAGAAGAATACAATGAGTAAATGAGGTATGAATAACTGTAAGATGGGACAATTACCACCTCAGAAACAATATATTTGTAAAGTTAATTCCTCTCGAACATGAAAAATCCCCTTACACTTGACCCCTTTCTATTGCCTCTTCCATGCTTGAACTCTCCTTGAACTTTGAAGATCCATCTTGAGAGTATGATACGGCCATCTCTTTTGCATCTGGTTATTTTAGCTCCAATTTGCAGCCCTAAAATGGCAATTATGGTGATATATTGCTCAAGTCACCCGACATGGATTAGTATCGGGATCAGCACATTTACGCACAGGAGTAGTGAATGGAGACTGCAGCTATGATTTTAAATGACTTGATTAATTCTGAAACAACATTTCAGAGTCCATTAGGTCTAGCAGGTGTTGGGGTGCAGACTATGCTTTTCCCCTAAGCAGCATATTTGATTAAAGTGTAAAGTATTTTGGATTCATACATTATCTTTCCCAGAATAGTTTCCTTTCACTCTGTTAAATTTCCTTAACACCCACCACTCCTCCTGAAAGAGATCCTCTTTCTGTTTTGTCTCTACTCAAGTTCCCTTGTGTCAGTTACTGACTGCCAGCTCTGTTTGAGCAACCTGAACAATGTGTTCTGTTCTTGTTCAAGAGGGCATTTACATGACAGAACTCCAAATACCCCACCGCTAAAAGCTCCTGCTGACCCAGGTCAAAATAAGGCCAATTGTGCTGTTTATCCTAAGGGCCATTTTATCAGCAAATTGTGTCAAGGTTAGAAATGTGTCTGGTTAATGCCTTGGCTTAATGCTTTCTTTAACTACTAAATATACATGTATATGACATTGGCATCTCCCCTCCTCCCTCCATCCCATCTGGGTGTCCCTGCTCTAATAAAATGTGTAGGGCTGGGTTTTTTATTTAAGTTCTTTAGGGTTTTAAATTCCTAGATTCTTTGTTGATTTCAATGTATTCTAAAGTGACTTCTTTAAAAAATTCTTACAATGAGCCATGCATGCTTCATTACGCTCCGTTCTTTTCTTTACAACATAAAGAACATAACAATGGGGCTATAGCGCAACATTTATAGAGAGATCTTAAAATGTGGTATACCATGAATTGTTCTGTCATCTGTTCCCCTGATATAATGTACCTATCTCTATTATAGTACAAATCAGCATGTATTCTAGATATTTGTGTGTCACTATGTTTGTCCTCCTTAGTAGTCATATCTTATTCTTCTATCTTTATGTATATCGTATATTTATTCATCTATCACTTCATCCATCCATCCACCATTCTATCCACTCACCTACTTATCTATTCATCTATTTAACATATTTAAAGCCTCCTGTTATTATTATTACTGTTGTTATTATTTAGATAATCAATATTTTTAATTGCATTGAATTAGTATGCTCTTGGAAGCCAAACAAAGAACAATAAAATATTTTGTCCCTTCTGTCCTGATAGTTGTAGACAGAAAATGATAGATATAAAGAAATATCTATAATTTGCTGCAGATAATAATACTGCCTTTAGTCACATGCAAGTAATGCTGCCATTATAAATATATAATGTAATGAGAACATACAAAGTATATAAAAATTTTGCAGAAATAGGAGGCAGGGCTAGGCACGGTGGCTCATGCCTGTAATCCCAGCACTTTGGGAGGAGGAGGTAGGTGGATCACTTGAGCTCAGGAGTTAGAGACCAGTCTAGGAAACATGGCAAAACCCTTTCTCTACAAAAATTAGATATTTATGGTGGCATGTCTCTCTAGGAGTGTAGTTCCAGCTGCTCTAGAGGCTGGGGTGGAAGGATGACTGGAGCCCAGGAGGCGGAGGTTGCAGGCAGTGATCCAAGTTCATGCCACTGCACTGCAGCCTGTGTGGGAGGGAGGTAGGGAGGAAGGAAGGAAGGAAGGAAGGAAGGAAGGAAGGAAGGAAGGAAGGAAGGAAGGAAGGAAGGGAGGAAGGGAGGAAGGGAGGGAAAAAGGAAAAGGAAGGAGAGAAAGAAAGGAAAAGAAATAGGCTGGACACTTTGGCACTATTATCACTACTGACTGAGTAACTTAAGGAGTCACATAATTTCTCTTTGTGAGCTTTTTCATCATTAAAACATAGATGAAACTACTTATTCCATCTAATTGCTGGGGATGTTGAAAGACTGAATAAAAGAATATAAATGAAAATATTTTGAAAACCATACAATGATATGTATTGAGATGATGGTGAAGATGATAGTTCAAAGTATATGGTTATGTTTCAGATGTGCTGTGCCTGGGAATAATGTCACCAGTAGCATGAGAATTAATGTCTATTATGATGCTGAAATAAATAAACTGTTAAAACTACTCTGCTGTCTAAATCCCCAAGTAACAAATTTACATGTACATTTAATATACTGACTGATACCAATTTCCTTTGCAAAAAATAGTATCAAGTTTAGCAGTAACAGTTCAAATTTTTCTGTTTTTTTTTTTTTTTTTTTTTTTTGATAGTGTCTTGTTCTGTCACCCAGGCTGGAGTACAATGGTGCAATCTCGACTCACTGCAACCTCTGCCTCCTGGGTTCAAGCTATTCTCCTGCCTCAGCCTCCCAAGTAGTTGGGATTATAGGCACCCATCACAACGCCTGGCTAATTTTTGTATTTTTAGTAGAGACGGGGCTTCACCATGTTGGTCCAGCTGGTCTCGAACCCCTGACCTCAGGTGCTCCACCCACCTCGGCCTCCCAAAATGCTGGGATTACAGTTGTGAGCCACCATTCCTGGCCCAAATTTTTCTGCTTTAATAAATGAAGTATATTATAAAAATAGAATACAGATTATTTTAATGTTGAATGAACCTAAGTTACCTAATAATTTTCGATATTGGTTTAAAAATTGATATAATTTTATAGAACTGCTCATATTACAGTTCTTTAATATACAAGCTTAGAAATGGAAATTTTCTCTATTCCTTTCATCTCTTTCTCCTTGCAAATTTTGAAACAACTGAGATAGGATACAGGGATCAGACAAATAGAAATCCTTATTACTCACAACAGCTTGAATTAGTGAATATTGCTTTAAATTTATGGCCAGAAAGGGCTTGCTAATATATCACTTAACATGAGCCTTTCCTATCTCCCAGAGCTGCAGCCTTCCCTTTGAAGGAATAGGAGTAGACCTGCTAAACTATCACATGAGAGAAGAGCCCCCAAAGCTTGCATACTACAGTCAAGCTGACCCTTAAATAGATGGACCTAGAAGATGCTGAGCCAATGTACTCAATTACTTCTCCCAAATTCATCAATTACATAAGACACTCTTCCCATGAAAGGAAGTAGCTGGGGGGGAGAGTCTGAAGTAATCCTTCCATGCTTTGTTTCCTAGGGAACAGAGTGGAAATTTCCTGCTCAAGGTGGAAAATTGTGTAGTAATAAATGTCCTCAATACATCATTATCATTTATTACCCAGTGGGCAAGTTCCACCACTGCAGAGACCCAGACTGCAGTACTAGAGGTAGCCAATGTCTACTCAACTCTCTGAGGAAGACAAAAGGGCCTTGCTCTTCTATATTTCTCCTGTAACCCCTATGGTACTCATATAGCAGACCGAAAGAGTGCCAATGTGAGAAAATCGTGAAGTTGCTTAAAAATCAATCATACTCTTTTGGTCAGGCTTTTTTCTTCTTTCTTCTTACATTCTGAAAAACCAAGATTATTGATTTTAAATGACAGATGATCAGGTACTTTCAACGTGTTAATAGATATCAGTAGTAAATCGATCAATCACTGTTGAAACGGATGAAGAATAACAAAAATTTTAGTACATGATATTTTGTAAATGTCATCATTTTGGCCTTGTGTTACTTTTCTAGGTAGCACTTGAGTTGAAAAAATGGCTTATTGAATTTTATAAATCTTGGTTTAACATCTATTGTGTTCAAGCCATTATGACAAGTGCTGTGAAAAATGCAAAAAGACTGAGACATACATAGTTCCTACATATCACATATGAGCAGTTTCATCCATAGGCATTTATATTCTGGTAGAAATATACTGAAGAAAAGTCCAATACTGGGAAAGCAAAGATATAATACAAAGCCCAAAGTAAAACAGAACAAACCCTGAACTGCCTAGATTAAAAATAATGGAAAGGAGACCGTAGTGCTAAAGACATGTATTCCAGCTGGTGGGAGGTATATCTGAACAGACTGAACCACAGAATCCACCAAAGTATTATACAGCTGAACAATAGCACAAAGCCCTAAGAGCAGGAGAGGGAGCTTTGAATAGCTTAGCCCGTCTTTCACTTTGAATGGATAGCATTGAGCAGAAGCTTCTTCGGCCTTGGCAGAGTGTGGGAGGGAAGAGGATATATTATTAATATCTTATCCCTGAACTTTAAAATGGGAACAATGTGCTGTTTATTCAAACTGAGTTCAGATGACTAACCTGTTCCAAATAGGCAAGAAACTCTTAACTTTAAACCTAACCATGTTAATGCCACAGAGTTTCCACAAATGGAATTACTTTGCAGAATAGCACACTGTCATTTCTTAATTTTTAAAGAAGTTTCTTTAAACAAAACTAAAGCTCATGTCATTGCTCAGTTTAGAAGAGAGACTTATGTCCTAGTGAAATTGCCAAACAGGACTCAAGCCTCCCTTGAAGATGACAATAGAGAAATAAATATATGCTAATTAAATTTCTTATTTGTGCACTTTGCAAAGCGTCTTAGCTCCTATCTCATCATAGAATTATAGAATTTTTAAAGTTAGAAATGTTTTTTCAAATCATCTAAGAATAATCTCCCCCTTATTTCAGTAATGTCTTCTCCTAAGGCATCCCTCATAGTCATAGGAAGCACATCTACCTCCTGAGGAAGCCACAGTTTAGCACTTTTTATGATTGCAAAGTTCTTTTTTTTAATGGTGAGACAAAATCTACTACCTTACAACTTCTATCACTAATCCCGATCCTGACCTTTAGACAAAGTCAGACCAAATCTACATTTATTCTTCATATGACATATTTTTCAGGAGGGTATCTCAGAAATAATGTTTCTCTGTTTTATTTAATTACCAGTGATATCCCATCCTAGTCCCACACACTCTTTTGAATCTCTTCTACATCTCCCTTCCCATACAACATTGCTGCAAGGTGACTGGGGGGCATAAACAATTGTTGGGCATTGCATGAACAGATGGATACATAGAGTTTTAAGGTCTGAGAGATGTTCAGAGGAAAAGCTATTTGTGGCAAATAGGGATGCTCTGCAGACCACTACTGTATGCAATTTGCCCGCTAAACAATTTCTGAGTGGGCAAGAAAACCTGGGAGCCCATTTTCTTAGCATTGAATGGTAAATTGCGACAAAACAACTGGTCTATCAGCTTTTATGTGGTTATATGTGTGTATCTTGGGCTTTATCTTTATAGATTGAAGCAGAAAAAACATATTTCTCTGTAGAAAGGTGCTTTATTCCGGGGTTAATTTAACTAAATTTTGTGTGTTCATTCACTGTGCAGGGTAATTTCTCATTTGTCCATTGTTGTTATTTTTCTTGAATTGGTATTGCCTAAGGCACTATCAATTGTTGAGGTGCAAATACCAATTATTACTCAGAAATGACCACCTAGTTATCTTCAAGAAACCTAAGCTTTGACTTGAATTATTTTATCATTTGAAACTCTATTTCCCTATGTGTTTTAAGTGGTAGCAGGGTTATTCAGGCAAAAAAATTAAGGATTTCCTTAACATCTAATTTTAAGAAAGAGAATTATAAAAGAAAGTGAATGGTTGTTCTAATTAGTTAGGAAAACTTATGCATTGTAGGTTAATATAGGAGTGATACCAGGGATGTGGAGTGAAGTGCTGCGTCTATGTGAGGACCCTAAGCAGGTGGTGCATGGGGCACTGTGTTTTAAGTGGACTATCCTTCATTAGATCTTCTGCAACTCACATTTTCCTCAAACACCAAGGATTTGTTAACATGTTTTGCCTGAGAAAATGAGTAACCAAATCTTCACACCCTTTAAAGACTGGAGACTAGGCAGACTTCATGCCTCGATGCACCACAGAGGGACCCTATTTTCAAGTTTGCACAGAACTCTTCTGGTGCCTCCCCCACCATTCTTTCCAACCTCCAGCCCTTTGAGACACCAGCCTGACACTAGTTGTGTCTATAATGAATGAGGAGGAGTGGCAACACTCCATTCCCTGTCACACACTTGAAAAATTTCATTGAAATATTTTCTCTGAAGCAGAATCTGACCTCAGGCATACAATATCCTTTGTTCACATTTCTCACTCTGCTCACCACTGAAATGGTGAATTTTAACACAAGAAGCTCAAGAAAGATGTGCAAAATAGGGCACAGGGATATACAAATCCTTATTTTATTAACACTGTAAATTCCACTTCCTCAGAATTTCCAGTTTTTCCCTGCCTAGCAGCATAAAGACAGTTAAAGGGACTTTTGGTGACATTCCCCTTGTTTAATGAAGCTTGGAGTTATGGGCAAGTGCCTTGAACTGCTGTTATTATCTGCATGAGTGAATAAGGGCTGAGGGTCCAGATCTGTGCAAAGAGTTTTATTGCAAATAGGCACATTGATCATTCATAATCAGACCTACCAGGTCAGCAGTGCTGCAGTGCCAGCAGGCTCTGAAAAAGCTGACCAAGGGAGCAGTAGTGCTCATAGGTTAATGTAATATTCAGGCAGAATAAGATCTTTCTTATATACTCATATCTTTGCTTTTTTTCTGGCATAGTGGGAGTGAGAGCTAGAACACCCTTGAACTATATCTCACATAACCAATCGCAGAGCCATCCTCTGTTCATCTGAGGGTTCTACCTGTTTCCAGAGCCTTACTTCTTTTAGAAGTGCATTTCTTCTGTGTAAAGGTTTGTGCTTTAGATCTCCCATTGCCATATTATTTAGGGTATTATGAAACTGCTTTGTTGTAAATATATTATCTTCTGATTCCCAATGTTATCTCACATGAGAGGTCACATTTAGAAGACAGCAGTTACAAGACATCACTCTTTGAAGCTTCAGAGAGAATGCCGTACTAAATGTTTGTTTCTTCATTATTCCCTGGGCTAATAAGTTTTAAAATATTTATTTGAATACATCAACATCTTATTTAAAAATTTAGCTTTGTGTAAATTACTATATGAATAAAAACCTGATGATAATATTACTATCATGATCCATTAGAGTGGTATTCACTTCACATCAGCATCTTTGTGTGTATTGTATTGTTGATGCAATCACTTGGGGACAATTGAAAAGGTGAATGCCTTCTTCTAGGTATACAAATTTTGCAGAACTAGAAATATATATGTTTTAGGTTTTCTGCTTCCCAATTCTTCTCAAAAGAGTCACAAAAGTAAGGAGGTATTAATCACTGAAGGGCACAGTGATACTTGTAGGGATGTAAAATTTTAGCAGAGTCTCAAATCTAAGAGGAGGATTTTGAGATTAATAGCATATGCTGAGAGCACCAGAAACCTAATTTGATATCCTGTGTTCGTACAGCAAAATGGTGTTGCTAGCCCATTGTGAATTGGATGTGCTTTGTGAATTATTTTCCTATTGGTGATGAATTTGCAGTAATATATCCGCATACAATCATTCAATTGACCTTGTTACCAATGACAAGCATATGTCAGATGGTTGGCAAGGGTGGGAGTTTACTGTCATTTGAATGATGATTCCATGAGCTTGTTAGTATGATCTCCTAATCAGCCATGCTAAGTGAGCACAGGGTACATCAAAGGGTTAAGAAGAAAAATGTGACCAGTTCGTTAATCACTTCTTCAGAGACCTGATTCAGGAAATCGTTGGAATTCAACTGAGAAATGAGACAGATTCTTTGCCACGTTGTCAAATAAACTTTACGATCATCCTAAAATCATCAAATCCCAACAGCCTTTGATTATTGATTTGTAATAGCTAAATACTTAGTCAATATTTAAGGTAATGGTAATTTGATTTAAACTATTGGGAAAATTTGAATCCTAGAGTTTTATAAATTAAAGGGACTTAATGATTTAATAACTCAATAGCTAAGTTATCTTGAGGTTCAGGAAAGTTAAATGACAGTCCTGAGTCCATTCTGCTGGAGATCTGAGATTTAAGCCTTGGGACTCCTAGTTTTTAGCTCAGTGTTCCTCACTTTATGCTCTGTAATAATTTGCATCCTTCAGTCTTGCAGACATGAATATGCGTTTCTGATGCCAAAAAATCTGAAGAATAAAACCATTCTGGTAACCATGGTAATTTTACTTGAAACTTCTATTCTTTTTTATTGTCTTTTCATTTGTTTGGCTAGTAAGCTTTTAAAAAACATTTTCCAATACATTCAACACAAACTGCACTTTTAAAAATATTGTATTTGAGAATTATTTTATACTTATAGAAAAGTTACAAGAATAACACAACTAATTTCCACATACTCTTTACCCAGCTTCTCCAATATTAATGTTTTATCATATTTGCTTCATTCTTTCTCTATTGTATGAATATACTCTTATTTATTTTTTAAACCATTTGAAATTATTGCAGATACTGAAGCTTAATATTTCAGTGTGTATTTCCTTAAAACAAGGAAATTGTCCTATAGAACAACAGTACAGCCATCAAAATCCAGGTATTAGCATTGATAGATCCATTCAAATTCCACCTTTTATTCCAATTATATCTTTTAAAGGTCCAGGATTCAACAGAGAATCATTTGCTGTATTAAATGTCATGTCTCTTAAATATCCTTCAGTCTGGAAAATTTCTCAGTCTTCTCTCGTCTTTCATGATCTTGATAATTTTGAAGAGTATGAGCCAGTGGCTTTGTGGAATGTCCCTCAGTTGGGGAAGGTCTGAGGTTTCCACATAACTAAATTTAGGTTATGCATATTTGGCAGGAATGCAACAGAAATAATGTTGTATCATTTTCTGTGCGTAACAATAGGTACCCTCTGACAAATTTTCCCGTTTGGTAGCTACACTTTGATCACTTGATTAAAGTGTTGTCTGCCAGGCTTCTCCACTGTTCAAGTATTTCGTACTTATTAAAAAATAATTATTAAGTATTTATGGGGAGAGTTTTGAAACTATGTTAGTATTTTATTTCTCATTAGACTGTCACCTGTTAGTGTTAACATCCATTGATGATGCTTTTCTGATACAATTTTTTTCATAGTTGCCAAATAGTTATTTTCTTATACTGTTGTTCCTTCTACATTTATTTGTTGATAATTGACTGTAAGGAAGGCCTTTCCTATCTCTCCCATTTATTTATTTAATAATTATTTGTATCAATATGAACTCAAGGATATTGATTTTATTCACTGACTTATATTTTATGATTATTATTTATTTTGATGCTCTAATTGTCTCATGTTGACCAGTGGAAGTTTCTTCAAAGATACTCCCATGTCTTCTTGACATGTCCTCTTCCTCTTTCTAGCACTTCTTTATTTTCTGAGAAGCCGAGATGTTCCAGGATCATCTTAGACATTTTCTGCCCAAGCCTTGAGTCAACCAATTCTTCAAGGAGCCCTAGTTCTTTTTATTGGGGAGCAGTATTCATAAACCACGATCTGTGCACTGGGTGTGTTCATTGTTGTGGTGCATTATTGCATTATTACTTCTAGGCTCTCTCAGAAAATTAACCCAGGAAATATGTATATTTATATTACATACATACATGCATGCATACAAACATCTATCTGTCATCTATGTATGTCTATCATACGTCTGTTTTTTTAAAAAACAACTTGAGTTTGAACTAATACTTCCAATTCCAATCTAACATAACATATTTAGCCTTTTCTCTTTTCATACTTATAAATCCCTTCTCCAACAGTGAGAAATCTGGCTCTTATCCATCATAATATATTTACTTATTTGCTTAATCTCCTGTATGTAACCAGTCTGGAAACATGTAAGCCCTGACACACACTATGGGCCTCAGCCACATGGAATTCCTCCTTAGCTGTAGCCCCAGATAATACACTACACTGATAAAGTTCCTAACTAAACATGCCAGGAAAATCCCCAGCTGGGGTGTCGTATCCTACCCCTCCCTGATGAGTCTCTGTAAAATGCTTTGGAAGTTCATGGCCAAGACCTCTCCGTCCCAGACCCTGGTTCAATGCAGTGTATAAAACTGATGAATTCTTGTCCAAAAGTTTAATTCTGACTTTATCCCTGTCACTATAAACATGAAAGAGAATCCCTGGCCTGGCTCCACCACACGGTGCCTCAATCCCAGCCCTGGTGAACGTACCTACCAAAGTTTTGGCTCCGATTAAGGAAGGGGAATAGAAAACTCATTCTATACCCTTTGATTTCCTTTTTTCTATTATTGTTTAACAGGAAATAGACCTAGATCTTTGCTAGATGGACTGACTCAACCATTGAATCTAAGTCTTCACATGTTACCACATTTTGGTCTTCGATATTTAATTGAATTTATTTAGCTTGTTATTAACTTTTGTTGCATTTGAAAAATTGTGAATTCTCCCTTTCCTTTTTATATCTGTCATTTTTTTCTATTGGAGTTTAATTTGTACACAGTGAAATTTGCCAATTCAAAAAGTACAATTTAACTAGTTTTGGTAAATGTGTACAGTTATGTAACCTCCACCACAATCATAATAGGCTAGTTTTACCACCCTTAGTTTTAACACTCTGTTTCTTTGCAGTCAGTGACCTCTCCCCACATCCTGCCCCTGGCAACCACCTATATGCTTTATGTCACTGTAGATTTGCTTTTTCTAGAAATTCATGTGAATGGAATTATACAGTATGGAGTCTTTGTGCCTGCCTTTTTTTTTTGTTTGTTTCACTTAGCTTAATACTTTTGAGACATATTCATGTTGTTGTGTATACCAGTACTTGATTCCTTTCTATTTTATTTCATTTTGTTGTGGTTAGAATACTTAATATGGGCTCTACCATCTTAACAAGTTTTTAAGTGTCTAATACATTATTGTTGACTATGGGTGCAATATGTTACAGCAGATCTCTAGAGCTTATTCACCCTGCTTGACTAACTATGTTCATTAGTAACTTTTGATTTCCACCTCCTCCCAGCCCCTGGAAACTACCGTTCTGCTCTTTGATTTTATGAATTTGACTATTCTGCATATCTCATATCACTGCAATCATTCAGTATTGTTCTATGACTGACTTATTTCACTTAGCATAATGTCCTCAAGATTCATCCATGCTGTCACATATTACAGAATTTCCTTCCTTTTTTTTAAAGTTGACTAGTATTCTATAACAAGTTTGTTTCTACATCTTAGCTATTGTAAATGGTGCTACAATAAACATAGGTGTGTTAATATCTTTGTGAGATCCTGATTTCATCTCTTTTGGATAAATACCCAGAAGTGAGATAGCTAGATCATGTGGTAGTTCTATTTTTTATTTTTTCATAATATCCAAAATGTTTTTGATAAAGCCTGTACCAACTTTTATTCCAGCCAACAAATTATAGGGTTTCCTTTTATCCACATCCTTGCCAACACTTGTTATCTTTTGACTTTTTGATCAGTTATCCTAACAGGTGTGAAGTGGTAATCTATTGTGATTTTGATTTGCATTTTCCTGATAATTAGTGATGTTGAACATTTTTTAAAATGTACTTTTTGGCCATTTGTATGTCTTCTTTGCTATTTGTCCTAATGCTGTCCCTCCCCTTTCCCTCCACCTGCCAACAAACTCTAGTGTGTAATGTTTCCCTCCCTGTGTCTGTGTGTTTTCATTGTTTACCTCCCACTTATGAGTGAGAATATGAGGTGTTTGGTTTTCTGTTTCTGTGTTAGTTTGCTGAGGATGATAGTTTCCAGCTTTATCCATGTCCCTGCAAAGGACATGAACTCATTCTTTTTTATGGCTGCATAGTATTCCATGATGTATATGTGCCACATTTTCTTTATCCAGTCTATTATTGATGAGCATTTGGGTTGGTTTCAAGTTTTTGCTATTGTAAATAGTGCTGCAATAAACATACGTGTGCATGTATCTTTATAGTAGAGTGATTTATAATCCTTTGGGTATATATCCAGTAATGGGATTGCTGGGTCAATTGATATTTCTGGCTCCAGATCCTTGAGGAATTGCCACACTGTCTTCCACAATGGTTGAACTAATTTACACTCCCATCAACAGTGTAAAAGCATTCCTATTTCTCCACATCCTTGCCAATATCTGTTATTTCCAGACTTTTTAATGATCACCATTCTAACTGGTATGAGATGATATCTCATTGTGGTTTTGATTTGCATTTCTCTAATGACCAGTGATGATGAGCTTTTTTTCACAAGTTTGTTGGCTGCATAAATGTCTTCTTTTGAGAATTGTCTGTTCAGATCCTCCGCCCACTTTTTGATGGGGTTGTTTGTGTTTTCCTTGTAAATTTGTTTGAGTTCCTTGTAGATTCTGGATATTAGACCTTTCTCAGATGGATATATTGCAAAAATTTTCTTTTATTCTGTAGGTTGCCTATTCACTCTTCTTTACTTTTTAAAAGATTTTTGTCTGATTGAGTTATTTTGTAGAGCAGGTTTTCATGCTCTGAGATTCTTTGCTTAGCTTTGCCTATTCTGCTATTAATACTTGTGAATACATTGTGAAATTCTTCTATTGTGCTTTTCAGCTTTATCAGATCACTTTGGTTCCTTCTATAATGGACATTTCATCAGCTCCTGTATCATTTTACAATAACCTTTAGATTCCTTGAATTGGGTTTTGACTTTCTGCTGAATGTCAGTAATCTTCATTCCTATCCATATTCCAAATTCTATTTCTGTCATTTCAGCCTGGTTAAGAACCATTGCTGAGGAACTAGTGCTTTCATTTGGAGATAAGAAGACACTCTGGCTTTTTGAGTTGCCAGAGTTCTTGCATTCATTCTTTTTCATCTTCATGGGCTAATGTTCTTTCAATATTTGAAGTTGCTGTCTTTTGGATGAATTTTTTTTCTTTTATCTTCTTAGTGTCCTTGGGGGTTTGATTATGCTATAAAGGTGGGTTTAGTCAACTGGCTTCATTTCTGGAAGATTTCAGGGAGCCAAGGCTCATCTCAGGACTGCTGCACTGTGTGCCCTAACTCTGAGAGGCTAATATCAGACCCCTTGCTTTGTTCTCTGGCCCCTCCAGTTTAGGAATCTGCTGCACTGGAGGGGCTGAGGTGTTTTTAGACCTCTGGTTACAACACTCAATGGGTGGTGCCAACCAAAGTGTTTCATTTGGGTGGTAGGAGCCTGCCAGCATCCATGCACATATTTGTGCTGGTGATGGTCAGCTTGGGGGTTGTTGGCAGGCCTGGAGCTGGCACTCTCCATTTACTCATTCATGTGGGCAGTAGCAGCTGTGCAGGATGAGGGGTGAGGCTGCTGGTCTCTGTGCATAGTTTTTGACTGGAGGTTGTGTCAACATGGGGGTGAGGTACTCGGGGGTGTGATGCTGGTGGTCTCCATGTACATATAAATACACAAGTGGCAGTAACAGCACAGAGTAGGAGGGTGGGGCTACTAGTCTCCTTGTGCTCCTCCATGTTGGACAGGGTGTATGGGGTATGCTCATGTTGGGTAGCAGTGTCATGATGGGGTGCACATGCACATGCGCACTGGCAGGGAAGAGGAGGTGAAGTCTTCCTGCATACACTCACTGGCAAAGTGATGTGGTGGGAAGCCATGGACAAGTGCACACAGGCAAACCAGCATGGCGGAGGCTGTGGTGGTGGGAGGGAGCAGTTAATTTGGTGCATGGTAGTGGGGGCTGCTCTATTGGAGCTCCCTGATGCTCAGGCATGATTTATCAGTGTAGGAGCTGTGATGCAGGCACCTGGGAGTTACCTCAGCTGAGCATCCAAGGCTGCACTACAAGCAGGTGCCTCTAGGCTGGGATCCTGGGAGAGACTGGTAGACAGTGGGGCACTCAGGTCAGACTGGCATCATCTCATGGACAAGATTGCCCTTCACTGTTCGGGTCCAACAGTTTCCCTAGGGCTAGAGTCTCCTAGGAGAGCAAGGTGAGCCTAGGCGGATGGACATCCCTTGTTGGGCTTCACTACAGACACTCACACACCAAGGCCTCTGGGCTCTGCCCTGGCTGGAATTCTGTCTCTGCCATCTCTCTAAGCAGCTCTCCCTGCCAGCTCAGGTGTCCATGGGGGTTATGGAGTCTCCTGCTGCCAGAATTCCAGAGGTGCCTGGTGGGTTGCTCCTTGCCTGCCCAACTCACCACTTCCCCAGGAGTTGTTAGGGGCCAGAAGCAAGTCCCAGTACATGGTAGCCCCATGCAGGGTTCCCAGTTTCCTCCACCTTCAGCCCAGCTTATGTGTCTTTCCTCTGTCCACTGACAGTGCTCAGAGTGTGCCAGTCTTCCTAATGTCCTGGACCCTTGGTGGCAGATGTTCCTCCTGGATGCATCTAGTTGGCCTTCTTGAGAGCAGTCTTATCTCTGTTATTTTTGAGAAAAATTAAGCACTATCCTTTGAAACCTTTCCCTTGCCTAAAAAACATTTTAACCCATAGTCTTTTATATTCAATATATACAGATCCTGCTATTTTATTATAATTCTGCAGAATTTAAAGAAAATTTTCAAACAGGGTTTGTAAGATTGCAAGATTTCATGAAATAACTTTAAGTATTTGTTTACTGCATGTAGTCATGGTATGTCCCATTGCTTTTAAGTCTAATAATTCAAGTAAGTAAATAATTTATTGCCACTAACAGCTATAAAGATGACACAGTGAGGAGCCCTAAAAAATTTGAGATTACTTGGTTGAACACTTTGCATTATATGTGAATTATAATCTTAACAGAAATAGATAAGAGATATATACCAGCAATTACTACCCTGTGCAGTATTTATTTATGAAACAGTAAAGAATATGGCTATATATTTGTAATTAAGTTACTGATTGAATGCTGTGTAAATAGTAATATATTAGCTGAAGGTTTTCTAAATGATAAGTATTTGAAAGAATTATATAGAAACAATCCTACCTCATCTTTGTTTAGAAAATTATTTGATATATTTTATTCTTCCATATCATTGACTATCATTATGTTTTAGACAGGGCTATAGGGACATATCAATAATTTTAAAAGATCTTGAGATTACATTTTTTGTTCATTGTTTTCAACTTGTGATTTGGTCTGACAACTTGAGTTAATAACTTGAGAATCTTACACTGGGTGTGCATGCCTTTTTTGAGGAATACAATATTGGTTTTGCCATTTCACCTCTTTTCTATTCATATTATTTGTAAATATTGCATTAGCAAAATTATAGTAATAAGAAAAAGAAGGAAATAATTATTTAATTCTGTCTGTTTTCAAATGCCATTAGTGTAGGTCACCAGGTATTTCTGGCTCTCCCCCTGTGTGCATAGTAAGATAGCACTTACCTGTCTCCATTGATATTAGGCATGATTATCTTTGCTCTAGCCAAGTGATTTGTGTCAGTCCCTTGTGAAAAACCTAAAAACTTATGCATGACTTTCCATGTTACTTTCTCCTTTTTGCAGGAATTTAAAAAGTATATGTTAATGTTAAATCTATATCATTCCAAGTCCTTGGGAGACTGATGAACACAGCCATTGCAGACTCACTTTGGACATGAAATGTATGTTTATGTGATAAGCCATGAGATTTTTGTTTGTTACTGTAGTGTATCCTAGCCTATTCTGACAGATACAAAAATTGATATTCAAAGGGAAATGTCAAACTATGTGACACAGGTTTAGTTTTCTGGTGGGAGGGAGTGAAAAGACTGTTTTGAATGCTGAATCATAATCAATGCTAGTCAGTTGCAAAATATTTGGTAAAATTATTTTTGATAAAGATGTGAAAATAAGATAATTTACCTAATAAACCTGGCGTTCTCAGGAAAGTGGTTAAAATAGCATTAGTAGTGTATGTTAGTTGATGTTGGCTGCATTTGATAGGGAATTATATGAAGTAAGATCAGGAAAGAATTAGCTTACAAATAGGAATCAATGGAAATAGAGTACCTGAATTCCATGTTTTTCAATATCAAAGAGGAAAGTTTTTCTCAACTCCAACTGATAAAATATAAAACTGAGAAGAATTTTAAGTCATAAGAGCTGATTAAATCTCAGTCTCATGGCAACAATCAAATTAAGGTACATAGCTTTTCAAATTGTTTAGAACCTCTGAATGGATTAAGATGTCTTAGAGTAAAATTTCCAACTGAGGGAGTGACACCCTTTAATCATTTCAAATGGACAAAATAATAATGGTGTGTCTTTTCTATCAAAGCTTCTTTATAGACCCAAGATGCCAGTAATTAAGTTGAAAAATATGATAAAGCAAAGTAGCAATTTTAAGAAATAAGACTGAAAAGAACTGTGATCATGGCTATTGGCACTTGATACTGACTGAAATATAATAGATAAAAAGCTTACTAAGTTTTTCTACTAATTTTAATAGAAATGTAAAACCGTAGCTTGCCGCTATTGGAGAAGTCTTGTGGATTCAGATAACCTAGTGGACTAATCTGATTCGTACAATTCAACATCATCTTGAACTTGCAAGAAAATTCATGATACAATCCTTTATCATTAATGATTTTCTACTGACAATGTTACTGTGTTGCATTTGTAGGTATTTTGTAAGGGAGCTGAAATAATGCCCTGGATCTTTTTGTTATATTGCCAAATTTATAAATAACTTACCAATTGAAATCAAAGACTCTTTTAAAAGTAGGTAAAATCTATATGTGGGACATTTTCTTTTTTTTCTTTTTTCTTTTTTTTTTTTTTTTTGAGATGGAGTCTCGCTCTGTCGCCCAGGCTGGAGTGCAGTGGCCAGATCTCAGCTCACTGCAAGCTCCGCCTCTGGGGTTTACGCCATTCTCCTGCCTCAGCCTCCCGAGTAGCTGGGACTACAGGCGCCCACCACCTCGCCCGGCTAGCTTTTTGTATTTTTTTTTTTTTTAGTAGAGACGGGGTTTCACCGGGTTAGCCAGGATGGTCTTGATCTCCTGACCTCGTGATCCGCCTGTCTCGGCCTCCCAAAGTGCTGGGATTACAGGCTTGAGCCACCGCGCCCGGCCGGGACATTTTCTCTGTACATGTCAATAATAATTACCACAGCACTTTAAAAACATTCAATTAATATTCTCTACCAATAATGACTCATATAATTTCCAACCAGTGTAAATATTATATTCAATATGAGGCTTGATTCCAGATATTATTTATGTGTTTCTTTACTCTGTCTTTTTTTTTCTTTTTTCTTTTTTTTTTTATTATACTTTAAGTTCTAGGGTACATATGCATAACGTGCAGGTTTGTTACATATGTATACTTGTGCCATGTTGGTGTGCTGCACCCATCAACTCATCAGCACCCATCAATTCATCATTTATATCAGGTATAACTCCCCAATGCAATCCCTCCCCCCTCCCCCCTCCCCATGATAGGCCCCAGTGTGTGATGTTCCCCTTCCCGAGTCCAAGTGAACTCATTGTTCAGTTCCCACCTATGAGTGAGAACAGGCGGTGTTTGGTTTTCTCTTCTTGTGATAGTTTGCTAAGAATGATGGTTTCCAGCTGCATCCATGTCCATACAAAGGACGCAAACTCATCCTTTTTTATGGCTGCATAGTATTCCATGGTGTATATGTGCCACATTTTCTTAATCCAGTCTGTCACTGATGGACATTTGGGTTGATTCCAAGTCTTTGCTATTGTGAATAGTGCCGCAATAAACATACGTGTGCATGTGTCTTTGTAGTAGAATAATTTATAATCCTTTGGGTATATACCCAGTAGTGGGATGGCTGGGTCATATGGTACATCTGTCTTAATAGTAAAAGAAAGAACTCAACCCTCTAACCTTGTTTTATGTTTATTTCAAGGGTCACACAGCTGCTAATTGTTCTGTGCAGGAAAGGCATGAGGGAAGAGGAAAAGACACACATACAATACCTTTAAGGGTGAACAACCTTTATCCCATGTAAATGGCAATGCAGATATAATAAGCAAATGATATAATAAGCAAATTGATATAATAAGCAGATTGATATAATAAGCAAATTGCAATGGAAAGGGGAGAAGGAAAAGATGTATGTATATGTATATATTTACACTCAGCAGACTATGGAGGATTCACCACCAGACTGGGAAGCAACAGCCTGGGCTCCCCAGTCAGACACCACACTCCCCAGATTGTGGAGGATTCACCACCAGACTGGGAAGCAACAGTCTGGGCTCAAGAGTTGGAAGTAACAACACCCTGGCCTCCAGAGTTGGACACTACACTCACCATACTATGGAGGGGATTCACCACCAGACTGGGAAGCAACAGCCTGGGCTCCAGAGTTGGCTACCCATCCACGCACAGATGAGGAGAGGTCTGGTGAAGCTGTGGCATGGTCTAGGACCCTAACTTCTTTTGTAGCAAGTTGTTTGGCATGAGGCCCAGTCACAAGGGCCCTTCACTGTGTCGTAAACACTTTTCATGTAATTATTTGTGTGTTTATGGTTCTAGTTATAATTAGAGCAAATTTTCTACTTTATAACACAACAATTTATACATTTCACTAATAAGCATACATATTGTATCTGTTTCTTCACTAGTGTAACTAATGCTACACCAAACATCTGTGTGCATAAATCTTTGTTTAAATATGATTATTTTCTTATTATTAGAAATAAATTGGTGATGAGAAGATAAAGGTATTTCTAAGACTCTTGAAGCAAGTTGTCAAACTGTTTCCTCCCACAAATTTTTCCATTTTATTCTGAACAGAATACCTTTTTCATTTTATACTCTGTATTATACTTTTAAATCTTTGCTAACTTTACAGTTAAATGAATGATATCTCAATAATATTTGCATTTTATAAAGAAATTAACATTTTTTTCTTCTGATAGTTTCTAATCCATTGGTAGTTTAAACTATTCATTGATATTCTTCTTTTTTTTTTTGCATTTCTATGCTTCATTATTTATAGAAAATTTTTACCCTTTTATATTTCTTCAGTTTTATGTTACTCTTGATTTTCCATATTATGTTTTTCCATATGCATATCTTTTATTGTTATGTAGTTAACCAAGTTGCATCTTCCTTTATTTTTCTTTTAGTCTTTTAAGCTTGGAATTATTTGTCATGGAGAGATAAATATTAGTCTATATATTTTTTATACAAGTATTTTGATTTTTTGAATTAGCAGTTTAATTCATTGAAAATTTAATTTTGTCTAATATATGAAGTGAATATCTAAAGTTTTTTCCACCTAGCTTATATTTGGTTGCAAAATCATTGTTTATGTTTCCCCATTGGTTTGTATTGTTGCGTCTCCCACATGAACACTTCTGAACCATTGTTTGTTTCATTTACTTATTTGTCTTTTCCTCTCTCAGAGAACCACACTAACTTGTTATTATGACTTTATACCGTTTTGTAATACTCGGTAACATTATTAATTCCTCATCAATCTGACTTTTCAATAGTTTTAAAATTTAATCTTAAACGTCACTAAATCTTAAAAAACAACCCATAAATCCCATTGGCATTTTGACCAAGAATATATTAATTGCACAGATTGCTTTGGGTGAAATTAACCACTTTGTAGGCTCAGTCCTCCTATTTGTGAAATGTTAATTATCTCCATCTATTTATGTTATCTTCTGTACTTCCCTTTCTTCCTACATTTTACAGATGTCCTGATAATGTTACTCCAAAGTATTTTGTGATTTTTTTCCCTACTGCACCACAATGCATGTTTACTAATATAAACATTATAATAAAATTTCTTAATTTTAAAATAACTTCTATTTACAAAATAAAAATACAAATAATTTTTACTAAATTGATGCATATCAATTACTGATACTAACAGAACTGTTGAAGAATAAGTTATTTAGAATAGAATTTATTTAGGAGTTTTAACTATTGTCAGTCATTGTTTTATATAACATGTAACTCATCCTAAAATGGTTCTTGGGGAAAAAAGCTAGTGGCGCTGATTTCTGCGTTCAATACTTTGGGTCCTCACAGCTTCTTGGTGCCCCACCCTTCTCAGTAGTTGCCATTGTCCATCTTTTCTTAGTAGACCTGGTTTCTCAGTATTCCTCCTCAGAGAAAATGCCTCAACACATCTTTTTCTACAGTAACACAAATGGCTTACTCTAGTCATGGGGATATCCTAGGGAAGACACAAGTCAGAACTCTTTACTTCTTTCATTTTAGTTCACTGATTAAGCAATAAACCAAGCCCTATTGTATCTTTTTAAAACAGCTTGTTAAACATGAAACTCACCCATTGAAACATGAAAGCATTTTATCTTCTTGCATCATGCTGATGAATCTTGCATCTAAAAAATCCTTTTAAATATAAGTAATCCCTGTTGACAAAAGACACATGGTCAGGAGAATCATCATGTGAGACAGTAAAGAACCCATGTACTCTTTCCTCCATTAAAGCCATAGTCTATTTGTGTGTGTGTGCTTTTTAAACATCCAGAATTCTAATCCAACTATCTCTACTATCCCAGAGGAGACCAGGCCTAAAAAAGCCATCTGTTTCAAACATAATGTCCAATGGTATGTAGGTATGATTTCCATGTGCTGCTTATGGAATCACTTAATTTATTTATAATCATATATCATTTATGTTGACTGTCATTGTATAAAAATGCAGAACTTCGCTGGGAAGAAAGGACGTAATAGGTTGGAGAAGAAAGGTGAAGAAAACCTGAAAGGTTTCAACAACTATTAATCTAAGAAGTTTAAAATAAGAACTGAGGGAACAAGTTTTAATATTTTCCTCTAAGGCTACTTCACACAATTCATTTGTGTATCCACTTTATATTTTATGACACAGGCTTAACTATATTTTTGATGTTTGGTGTATTCAAAAACTGGTATTTTTTAAATAATATAAAGAATTATCAATACAGATTTTTTAAAAAAACTTCTTTTTAAGTGGTTAGTGGTTTACAAATCTTAGGTTCAAATGGAAGACCAAGAAATTGCAGTTTTCCACTATTACTCAAATCCCTAAAAATGACAGAAAAGTTATAAACAAAAATAAATAAAACAATATAGTATTTGATTTTGACTGGTGTCACCAATGTTATACCAAAATTTTATTAACATATTTACAAAATGTTTTCCCTAAAGTTTATCTTATCTGACTCATGGAGTTTAGATTTTTTTTTTTTTTCTGTTTACTGAGCTGGAGAGTATAATTTATTGAAATACAAAGTATCATTGAACACGATTTTCTTATACAACATTTAAACAACTACGCATACAATGTATTTTTGAAGGAGCTTTGATTTTTTAAAATATTTCAGCAGTCATATATAAACATTACTGATGACCAGTTCACTAATGCAAGTCACAGCTCTTAGAACTTTCTCTCTCTCTTCCTTATTCCCCCATTACCACATTGTTTTCCTTAGCATAATCACCATTCCCAAATGCAAATGGTAAATTTAAAACTAGAATTTTTCAAAGTCTACTTCAATTCTAACTACAAATATTCACAGAAAATGGATCTTTGTTGGCTATCCAGTTAGGTTAGTTATAACTTCTTTTGTAATCTAATTTTAGAGTGGTTTTATCTTTAATTTTTTCTAGATATTTTAAATTAATATAGTCTGGCAAATTAATGCAACTATACTAATGGGAACTCAATACCATGAACTTGAGGTAGAGGTGATTGAGAGTAAATGTGGAGACCATTGGTTACGTGATCATAAGTAAGACAGGGAAATTTAAGCAGCGGTACATTGTATTTTCACGATAATTACATGTGTGTCTATAATAAATAATAGCAAACTCAGGTCAATAGTTTCAGTGATGCTTTCTGCTTCCTTCTTTCCAGTATTAGAATGAATTTGAAATTACTAGCCACGTAGCTATGGATGTCATAGTCTGAAGTAGAAGTTAAGAAGTTAAGAAGTTTTTGTTGCTAAGAATTAGTCTGACTGACACAAACCATTTGTTTGTCCATGTTCCTTCTCGGTTCTTTTCCCTGTGTGTTAATACAACCTCTTCCCTTTTCTCTCCCTCATTTTTGTCTTCCCATTTTTATATCAATGCTGGAAGGCCCTTCTGCCTGCCAGGGAAGCAAACTGGCCCGGCAGCCTTGCTGCTGGGAGCACTCACTCAGCTCCTGAGGGCCTGGCGTGCTGCACCGTCTCTTACCTCGCTCATGCACTCCCTCTGGTACCTTTTGTTTCCATGAGAACTTTGGATACTTCTGCTGCATTGTGTTGGGTTTTTAAAGTATTGCCCCCAAAAAGCATCTACCAAGGAAATGAAGCTGAGAAAGGCCTTTATTGTATTTTACAAATTAATGTGCCAATTTTCTGTTCTTGGCAATAATACTTTAAATTGCAGATGGTTTCTACTGAACTATCATCATCATATTACTGAGATTAATTGTACTGGGGAAAATTTTTTGTTGACCCAAGAAGTTAATATGTTTAAGATGTGAGAATCATAGATTCGCCAAAAGAATAAAAAGAAACATGCACTTTGAAGGCAAAGTTTCTGAGAGTAGAAGAAGAGAGAAGAACAAAAACAAGCAAGTCTATAGTTTAAAATATTTGAGAGAAATGTAACTCATAAGTATTTGGGCAGAACAGTATGATTATATTTTTCATGTTGATGAAAAATTATGTTTTTGGCTAATATTACAGAATATCTGAAATGATTTCATAATTTTTGTCTGATTTTAGCTACATAAATAGTAGCTTTAAAAAAGTGATAAATTTTAAATTTTTTAATAGTTACAGGGGTGCTAACCTGCCCAGCATCTCTCTCCTCAATAGCAAATATATAATGTTTGTGATGAGGAATATTGATTTTCTTTCACCTATCACATACTTAGTGCTCCTGAAGTATCTATTACAGAGTGAGGTAGAATTAGAAACAGCTCTGTTTGGCAATATTACCCCCAATTCTAGATAATTTAAAACCACAGCACTGGGGCCAAATGTACAATATTGTACAAGTACATAATTTAAAAAAATATACAGTACTTTAAAATATTTATTGTGGGGAAATGAGAATATTCATCATAATTTAAAATCTTATTATATTGTACTATAGCTAAGCACTTTGACCTAGTACCTTTTAATGTTAAAAATCCTGGGAAAATATCTCATAGGATAATTTGGAAGAGTAAATGAATCACCATGGAGATTTGTACTTTTGTTGAAATAGCATTATGAGGCATAAGACTTGAGTACACTGCCTCCAATAACTCAATTTTTATTTGTTGTTCTACTCTATGTTTAATTATATACAAGGAAATAAATGGAGCATTTTGCTCTCCCTAAAAAAGCCAGTAAAGAAAACCAACCTACTGTAGAGTTCAGGGGTGATTTTAGACATAGAATTCCACTTTCCAGATAGATATTCTGATCTGTATAATTAGAAAGTTTAGAGGATCTGCTGAAGCTCAACAGTCTGCTATTTTATATAACTGCTGGGTGCCAGCAATTATATAATATACAATGATGATAATAGTGACACCTCTCATGTTTCTCAAAGGGTTCTCTTTACTTGTCAAGTGGAGAATCATATTTCCTGCCAATTGTGGGAGCATGAACGACCAAATAGCAAAGATGACTCTCTTGCACTTACCCATAGTGTAAGGTCATAATTACATTTGGTTATAAGTTTGTAGATGGCAAAATAATACATTTGAAAATCCATTAACTTTTAATCTAAGCTTTGAAAGTAGACAGGTGGCATTTCTCCAAGACCTAATCCCTAAAACTTTGTATAATTTACTTTTAACATGTCTTGCATTTCTGGGTTACACACCCCACATCTCTTTATCTTTTGGATATAAAGGGTAAATAAAAGGGGTACCTTCTACAATTACATCATATGTTGTATGTCAGTGAGGACTTAGTAAAAATACTAATTCTTTACAAATAATTTGTTGATATGAAGAAGCAATTTCCTTTTTAAAGTGTTTATTTTGAATTATGAAATATTTAAGGATAAAGTTCCCAAAGTTATGTAACATATGTCTGTAAGCACACAACCTTGATGAAAAAGATGTCAACATTTTTGCCATATCTGCTTCAAATTTCTATTTCAAAAATCATGAAAGGGTACAGATAAAGTTAACGCCCTCCCTCATCTATTTATCTTTCTCTTACTGGTATAACATCACTCACGTGGTGTTGGTGTGAATCATTGCTATTAAGCTTTATGTTTTCACTACATAATTTATGTAACCCAAAAGAGTATGTATGATTTGCTTTAGCTATTTTGAAAATTTGCATAAGTGACATCCTTCTGTATACGTCCTTTTGCAAATTACTTTTTTTCATTCAGCATTGTATATTTAAGATTTATTCATGTTCATAAACATAGCTATAATGTCTGTTTTAACTGTTTTGCAATATTTTTTTGAATGAATAAGCAGTTTCCCAACTGGGGACCATTTGAATTGTTTCACTTTTTCTTTTTTTATAAACAGTGCTACATTAAACATCCTTATATATGCCTCATTTCTTGCATGCTTCAGAGTTTCTCAAGGTTAGAAACATAGAAGAGAATTTGCTGGATCCTGAGTATGTACATCTTTTGTTGCGGGAAGTCAGGGACCCCACATGGAGGGACCAGCTGTAGCCATGGCAAAGGAACATAAATTGTGAAGATTTCATTTTACTATGCACATTTATCAGTTCCCAAATAATACTTTTATAATTTTTTATGCCTGTCTTTACTTTGATCTCTTAATCCTGTTATTTTCATAAGCTGAGGATGTACGTCACCTCAGGACCACTGTGATAATTGTGTTAACTGTACAAATTGATTGTAAAACGTGTATTTCAACAATATGAAATCAGTGTACCTTAAAAAAGAACAGAGTAACAGTGATTGTTAGGGAACAAGGGAAGACAACCATAAGGTCTGACTGCCTGTGGGGTCGGGCAAAAAGAACCATATTTTCCTTCTTGCAGAGAGCCTATAAAAAGACGTGCAAGTAGGAGAGATCACTAAATTCTTTTCCTAGCAAGAAATATTAATATTAATACACTGGGAAAGGAATGTGTTCCTGGGGAGAGGTCTATAAATGGCTGCTCTTGGAGTGTCTGTCTTATGTGGTTGAGATAAGGACTGAGATATGTCCTGGTCTCTGGCAGTACCCTCTGCCCTGGTAAATTTTGGTTAGACCGGTTCTCTGCTCTCAAACCCTGTTTTCTGTTGTTTAAGTTGTTTATCAAGACAATACGTGCACAGCTGAACATAGACCCTTATCAGTAGTTCTGTTTTGCCTTTTGTCCTGTTCCCTCAGAAGCACGTGATCTTTGTTCTGCTTTTTGCCCTTTGAAGCATGTGATCTTTGTACCTACTCCCTGTTCTTACACTCCCTCCCCTTTTAAAACCCTTAATAAAAACTTGCTGGTCTGAGACTCAGGTGGGCATCACCATCCTACCGATATGTGATGTGACCCCTGGCAGCCCAGCTGTAAAATTCCTCTCTTTGTACTCATTCTCTTTATTTCTCAGCCAGCTGACACTTATGGAAAATAGAAAGAACCTACATTGAAATATTGGGGGTGGGTTCCCCCAATAATCTTCCACTTCAGCATTGAGTGGGTGTAATAGGAGATGCTCAAGGGGATCCATTGCATGGATCCAAACAATGGATCCAAACACACTCCTCCCTGCCCCATTTTGGAGCTGCAACTCTATTTTCCCTTTTAAAGACCAGTCATTCCAGACCTAGAGTTATATGGACCACATAGGACCAAAGTGGGTGACCTTCAGTGTCAGTCTGAGGGATACCAGGATCAACTAGTCACAGCCAAATATTCTGGTCGTTCAAATCCTCCTGATTACCATGCTGGCCCAACTGCCTTGTGTACATATGTCTGCCTATATGTCTGCCTTACCTCTGGTAATTAAGTGCAACCTCTCCCATCTTTATTCTCAGAGTGCAGTCACTACTCTAGGGCTTCTCAAGAACGCTAATGTTCCCCTGGCCAATGTAACTTTCAATGTTTTGGTGAAAAGAGTGTTCTCCGAACCCTTTCAGGGTACCTAATTAGACATGGGTAAACTGGTTGCACGTGGTAAATCCACTCCAACATTCATATCTTTTAAATTCCCTCTTCTACATAATACCCCAAATCCTGCCATATCAACTTCATTCAGCATAGGCCATTTTTGAACCCAAGTGTTAGTAATTCAACTGAAGTGGCAGCCCTAGAGCTGTGCTGCTCAGAATTTCCTTCAAGAATTTGCTGAAGATTCTACTTCTAGAATGGTGGCAAAAGTAGCTCCATGAACCCACTCCCCAGAAAAACAACTGAAAGTGAAGAAAATTATATAATTACGTATGACCTAATGTCTTCTAAAATTGTCCTAAGGGCATACAGCAAATGAAGTAATATTTATTCATTGAAATCTACTAAATCTCCATAAAGACAGATAGTTCAGCAGAAAGAACAGCATAAGAAACAACTAACAGGAGCGCCTCTAGAATCAGAACAAATCTCAAAGATTAGCTTTAAAAAGTACCCATGCAAAGGGACTAGATTTAATTGAAAGAGATTGTGGAGCAATGAGTGTCCCAGAGAATTTGTCCAAAACAGTAGAGCAACCAACAAAATTAATGGCATCTGGTAGCTGGTTTTGGCATCAATGGTAGCAGACATTCTAACAGAAGTCAGAGAAGAGGTAGTAATAGAGAATCCTGCCAAAACTACAATCACCTCAGGGTGACTAGAGAGCTACAATAGCAGATTTAAGTCAGCAAAAGAAAGAATCGGTGAACTCGAAGATACATCAATTGAGGTTATGCAGTATGAGAAAAAAAGAAAAAAAGAATGAAGAAAAATAAACAAAGCCTAGAGTTAATGTAGAGCACCATTAAACACACCAAAAAACTAATAATGGGAGTAACAGAAGGTGAGGAGATGAGGGTGTGGAATACATTCAAAGAAATCATGGCTGAATTCCCTTTGAAAACCAGCACAAGATAAGGATGCCCCCTCTCACCACTCCTATTCAACATAGTATTGGAAGTTCTGGCCAGGGCAATCAGGCAAGAGAAAGAAATACATGACATTCAATTAGGAAAAGAGGAAGTCAAGTTGTCTCTGTTTGCAGATGACATGATTGTATATTTAGAAAACCCCATCATCTCAGCCCAAACTCCTTAAGCCGATAAGCAACTTCAGCAAAGTTTCAGGATACAAAAATCAATGTGCAAAAATTGCAAGCATTCCTATACAACAATAGCAGACAAACAGAGAGCCAAATGATGAGTGAACTCCCATTCACAATTGCTACAAAGAGAATAAAATACCTAGGAATCCAACTTACAAGGGATGTGAAGAACCTCTTCAAGGAAAATTACAAACCACTGCTCAAGAAAATAAAAGAGGACACAAACAAATGGAAGAACATTCCATGCTCATGGATAGGAAGAATCAATATCGTGAAAATGGTCATACTGCCCAAATTCAATGCTATCTCCATCAAGCTACCTCTGACTTTCTTCACAGAATTGGAAAAAACTACTTTAAATTTCATATGAAACCAAAACAGGAGCCCACATAGCCAAGACAATGTTAAGCCAAAAGAACAAAGCTGGAGGCATCACGCTACCTGACTTCAAACCATACTACAAGGCTACAGTCACCAAAACAGCCTGGTACTGGTACCAAAACAGATATATAGACCACAGGAACAGAACAGAGGCCTTAGAAATAATACCACATATCTACAACCATCTGATCTTTGACAAACCTGACAAGAAAAAGCAATGGGGAAAGGATTCCCTATTTAATGAAAGGTGCTGGGAAAACTGGCTAGCCATATACAGAAAGCTAAAACTGGATCCCTTCTTTACACCTTATCCAAAAATTAACTTTAGATGAATTAAAGACTTAAATGTAAGACCTAAAGCCATAAAAACCCTAGAAGAAAACCTAGGCAATACCATTCAGGACATGGGGATGGGCAAAGACTTCATGACTAAAACACCAAAAGCCATGGCAACAAAAGCCAAAATAGACAGATGGGATTTAATTAAACTAAAGAGTTTCCCCACAGCAAAAGAAACTATTAGCAGAATTAACAGGCAGTCTACAGAATGGGAGAAAAATTTTGCAGTCTATCCATCTGACAAAGGGCTAATATCCAGAATCTACAAAGAACTTAAATGAATTTACAAGAAACAAACAAAAAACCCCACCAAAAAATGGGTGAAGGATATGAACAGACACTTTTCAAAAGAAGACATTTATGTATCCAACAGATTTATGAAAAAATGCTCATCATCACTGGTCATTACAGAAATGCAAGTCAAAACCACAATGAGAGGCCATGTCATGCCAGTTAGAATGATGGTCATTAAAATGTCAGGAAACAACAGATGCTGGAAAGGATGTGGAGAAATAGGAAAGTGTTTACCCTGTTGATGGGAGCGTAAATTAGTTCAACCATTGTGGAAGACAGTGTGGCAATTTCTCAAGGATCTAGAACTAGAAATACCATTTGACCCAGCAATCCCATTACTGGGTATATACCCAAAGGATTATAAATCATTCTGCTATAAAGACACATGCACACGTTCTGTTCACAATGGCAAAGTCTTGGAACCAGTCCAAATGTCCATCAGTGATAGAGTAGATAAAGAAAATGTGGCACATATGCACCATGGAATACTGTGCAGCCATAAAAAAGGATGTGTTCATGTCCTTTGCAGGGACACAGATGAAACTGGAAACCATCATTCTCAGCAAAGTAATGCAGGAGGATAAAACAAAACACCATATGTTCTCACTCATGAGTGGGAGTTGAACATTGAGAACACATGGACACAGGGAGGGGAACATCATACACTGGGGCCTGTCTGGGAGTGGGGGGTCTGGAGGAGGGATAGCATTAGGAGAAATACCTAATGTAAATGATGAGTTGATGGGTGCAGCAGACCAACATGGCACTATGTAACAAACCTGCACATTGTGCACATGCACCCCAAAACTTGAAGTATACTACTACTACTAATAATAAAAGAAATCATTGCTGAAAACTTTTCAAATTTGACAAAAAAAATTAATCTGCACACATCCAGGGAGCTCAACAAACTCTAAGCAGTATAAACACAAAGAGGTCCACAATCAGACATACCATAGTAAAAATGTCAAAAAACAGAAAAAGTCTTGAAAACCGCAAGAGAAAATTGACTCTTCATGTACAAGGGAGTCCCAATAAGCTTAACAGGTGATTTATTATCAGAAACAGTGGAGGTCAGAGAGAATGGGATAACTAATGGAAAGTGCTGACAGACCAAACAAATACAAACCCACAAAAACCGGGAATCGTATATCCGGCAAAGCTACCTCTGAAAACTGACAGTAACATTCACAAATTTAAAAAAGCAGTGAAAAAATTAATTGCTACCAGGACTGAAGAAGTTCTTCATGCTGAAAGCAAGCAACAGATACCAATTTAATTTCCTTCGGATATACACCCAGTAGTGAGATTGCTGTATCATATGGTAGCTTAATTTTTAATTTTTCAAGAAGCCTCCATATTGTCTGTCATAATGGCTATAGCAATTAACATTCCCACCAATAGTGTATGAGGGTTCCCTTTTCTCCACATCCTGGTCAACACTTAACCTTTTCTCATTTTGCTAATAGTCATTCTAATAGGTATGAAGTGATGTCTCCTTGTAATTTTTATTTGCATTGCCCTGCTGGCCATTTATATGTCTTCTTTTGGGAAATGTCTATCAAGTTTTTGCCCATTGCTATGGTTTGAATGTTGGTGTCCCCTCCAAAACTCAGGTCAAAACTTAATCTCCAATGGAACAATATTAAAAGTGTGGCCTTTAGGAGGTGATTAAGTCATGAGGGCAGAACCTTCCTTAATGGAATTGGTAACCTCATAAAAGGGGTGAGGGGACTAGCTCACCCACTTTGCCCCTTTTATAAAACCTTTCTGCCATGTGAGGACACAGCATTTGTCCCTTTTTGAGGATGCAGTGACAAGGGGTTTCTTGGGAGCTGAGAGCAGCACTTACCAGACACTGAATATCAGCACCTTAAGCTTAGACTTCCAAGCATCCAGAAGTGTAAGAAATTAATTTCTATTGTGTATAAACTACCTAGTCTCAAGTATTATGTCACAGGATCACAAAAAAATCTAAGAAACCAATTTTTTAATTGGTTCATTTGTTTCCCTGCTATTTAGTCTTTTGAGTTCCTTTTTCTGATTAAAAAAATTGTTTTAGGTTTAAAAGTGCATGTGCAGGTTTGTTATATAGGTAAATTAATGCCATAGTGGTTTGATACCAAGATTATTTCATCACCCAGGTACTAAGCCTAGTACCAAATAGTTATATTTTCTGCTCCTCTCCCCAGTCCCACCCTCCAACCTCAGTGTGTGTTGTTCCCCTCTATGTGTCTGTGTGTTCTCATCATTTAGCTCCCACTTGTAAGTGAGAACATGTGACATTTGTTTTTCTATTCCTGTGTTACTTTGCTAAGGACAATAACCTCCAGCTCCATTCATGTTCTTGCAAAGAACTTAATCTTGTTCTTTTTATGGCTGCATAGTATTCCATGGTGTATATGTACCACATTTTTGTTATCCATTCTACCATTGATGGGCATTTACGTTGATTCCATGTCTTTGCTATTGTGAATAGTGCTGCAATGAACATTTAAAAAAAAAATAATAGAAGGATTTATATTCCTTTGGGTATATACCCAGTAATGGGATTGCTGGTTGATTGGTAGTTCTGTTTTCAGGTCTTTGAGGAATTTGCCATAATGGTTGAACTAATTTACACTCTCACCAATAGTATATAAACATTCCTTTTTCTCCATAATCTTACCAGCACCTGTTATTTTTTGACTTCTCCTAATAGCCATTCTGACTGGTAAGATATGATATCTCATTGTGGTTTTGATTTACATTTCTCTTGTGATTAGTAATATTGAGCTTTTTTTCATATGCTTGCTTGCCACATGTACGTCTGCTTTTAAAAAATGTCTGTGTCCTCTGCCAATTTTTTAATGGGTTGTTTTTTTTCTTTGGTAAATTTGTTTAAGTTCCTTATAGATGCTGGATATTAGACCTTTCTCAAATATATAATTTGCAGATATTTTCTCCCATTCTATATATTGTCTGTTCACTCTTTTTCACTAGTTTTTTTTTTTTTTTTTTTTTTTTTTTTTGCTTTGCAGAAACTCTTAGGTTTAATTAGATCTCCTTAGTCAATTTTTGCTTTTGTTGCAATTGCTTTTGGTGTCTTTGTCATGAAATATATCAAGTTCCTATGTCCAGAATGATATTACCTATGTTGTCTGCCAGGGTTTTCATAATTTGAGGTTTTAAATTTAAGTCTTTAATCCATCTTGAGTTGATTTTTGTATAAGGTATAAGGAAGGGGTCCAGTTTCAATCTTCTGCATATGACTGGCCAGTTATCCCAGCACCATTTATTGAACTGAGAGTCCTTTCTCCATTGATTGTTTTTGTCAATCTTGTCAAAGATCAGATGATTGTAGTATCTGGCTTTATTTATGGGTTCTGTAACCCATTCCATTGGCCTACATGTCTATTTTTGTACAGTACCATGCTGTTTTGGTTACCATAGCCTTGTAGTGTTGTTCAAAGTCAGGTAGTATGATGCTCTTGGCTTGTTCTTTTTCCTTAGTGTTGCCTTGGCTATTTGGGATCTCTTTTGTTTCCATATGTATTCTGGAATAGTTTTTTTTTTTTTTTTTCTAATTCTGTGAAAAATGTAGTTGGTAGTTTGGTAGGAGTAACACTGAATCTGTCAATTTCTTAGGGCAGTGTCCATTTTAACAATATTGATTTTCCCTATCCTTGAACATGGGATGTTTTTCCATTTGTTTATGTCATCTCTGATTTCTTTTAGCAGTGTTTTGTAATTTTCTTTGTAGGCATCTTTCTCCTCCTGGTTAGCTGTATTCCTAGGTATGTTATTCTTTTTGTGGCAACTGTCAATTGGATTGTGTTCGTTATTTGCCTCTCAGCTTGGTTGTTATTTGTATATAGAAATGTTAGTGAATTTTGTATGTTGATCTTGTAGTCAGAAATTTTACTGAGATTAAGGAACATTTGGGCTGAGACTATAGGGTTTTCTAGATAGAGAATCATGTTGTCTGCCAACAGGGATAGTTTGACTTTCAGTCTTCCTATTTGAATCCTTTTATTTTTTTTCTCTTGCCTGATTGCTCTTGCCAGGACTTTCAATACTATGCTGAATGGGAGTAGTGAAAGGGGCCGTTCTCGTCTTGTTCTGATTTTCAAGGGGAATGCATCCAGCTTTTGACCATTCAATATGGTGTTGGCTGTGGGTTTGTCATAGATGACTCTTATTATTTTGAGGTATATTCCTTCAATACGTTGTTTGTTCAGAGTTTTTAACCTGAAAGAATGTTGAATTTTATCAGAAGCCTTTTCTGCATCTACCGAGATGATCATGTGGTTTTTTGTCTTCAGTTGTGTTTATGTGATGAATCACATTTTTTGGTTTGTGTATGTTGAACCAAACTTGCATCCCAGAAACAAAGCCTACTTGATCAGGGTGGATTAGCTTTTCAATGTGTTGCTGAATTCAGTTTTCTAGTACTTTAATGAGAAATTTTGCAACAATGTTCATCAAGGATATTGGCCTGACATTTTCTTATGTTGTCTCTCTGCCAGGCGTTGGTATCAGGATAATACTGGTCTCATAAAATGAGTTAGGGAGAAGTTCTTCCTTTTCAATTTTTTAGAATAGCTTCAGTAGTAATGGTACCAGCTCTTCTTTGTACACCTGGTAGAAAGTCCACCTGGTCCAGAGCTTTTTTCAGTTGTAGAATATTTATTACTGATTCAATTTTGGAGTTCAGTATTGGTCTGTTCAGAGATTCAGTTTCTTCCTTGGTTCAGTCTCGGGAGGGTGTATGTATCCAGGAATTTATCCATATCTTCTAGATTTTCTAGTTTGTGTGCATAGACGTGTTCATAATAGTCTCTGATGGTTATTTGTGTTTCTTTGGGACATCCTTTTTGTTCCTTTTATTATATTTATTTGAATAGTCTTTCTTTCTTATTAGTCTAGCTAGTGGTCTATCTATTTTATTAACTTCTTCAAAAAACAAGCTCCTGCCTTCATTGATCCTTTGAATGGTTTTTTGTGTGTGTCTCAGTCCCCTTCAGTTCAGCTCTGATTTTGATCACTTCTTGTTCTCTGCTAGCTTTGGGGTTGGTCTGCTCTTGATTCTCTAGTTTGTTAATTTGACATCTTTCTAGCTTCTTGATGTGGACATTTAGGGCTATAAATTTCCCTCTTAATCTTGCCTTAGCTGTGTTCCAGGGATTCTGGCCTGTTGTATCTTTATTCTCATTAGTTTCAAAGAACTTTTTTATTTCTGCCTTACTTTCATTATTTGCCTAGAAGTCACTCAGAAGATGGTTGTTTAATTTCCATGTAAATGTATGGTTTTGAGCAATTTTCTTCATATTGAATTCTATTTTTATTGTATTGTGGTCCAACTGTGTTGATGTTATTTTTGTTTTATTGAATTTGCTAAGAATTGTTTTATGTCTAATTATGTGACTAATTTTAGAGTATGCACCATGTGCAGATGAGAAGCATGTATATTATTTTGTTTTTGGATGGATAGTTCTGTAGATGTGTATCAAATCCATTTGGTACTGTGTTGAGTTCAGGTCCTAAATATCTTTGTAAATTTTCTGCTTGGATGATCTGACTAGTACTTACAGTTGGGTGTTGACGACTCCCACTATTATTGTGTGGGAGTCTAAGTCTCTTTGAAGGTCTGAAAGAACTTGCTTTATGAATCTGGATGCTCCTGTGTTCAGTGCATATGTATTTAGGATAGTCAGGTCCTTTTTATTGAACTGAGCCCCTTACACTTATATAATGCCCTTCTGTGGTGTGTGTGTGTGTGTGTTTTAATCTTTGTTGGTTTAAAGTCTGTTTTGTCTGAAATTATGATTGTAACTTCTGCTTTTTTCTTGTTTTCCTCTTGCTTGGTAGATTTTTCTTCATCCCTTTATTTTGAGCCTGTGGATGTCACTGCATATGAGATGGGTCTCTCAAAGACAACATACCATTGGGCATCCGGTCTTGCTTTTTTATCCAGCTTGCCACTCTGTGCCTTTTAATTGAGACATTTAGCCCATCTGTATTCTAGGTTAGTATTGATGTGTGTGGATTTGATTCTGTTGTCATATCATTAGCTGTTTATTATGCTGACTTGTTTGCGTGGTTGCTTTGTAGTGTCACTAGTCTGTGTACTTAATGTCTTCTTTTGTGGTGGCTGGTAATGGTGTTTTCTTTCCATATTTAGTGCTTCTTTTGGGTGCGCTTGTAAGGCAGGTCTGGTTATAATGAATTCGCTCAGCATTTCTTGTCTGAAAAGGATCTTATTTCTCCTTCGCTTAGGAAACTTAGTTTAGTTGGATCTGAAATTCTTGGTCGGAATTTCTTTTGTTTAAGAATGTTGAATATAGGCCCTCAATCTCTTCTGGCTTATAGGGTTTCTGTTGAGAGGTCCACTCTTAGTCTGTTGAGCTTTCCTTTGCAGGGATCTGTACTTTCTTTAACGTTTTTTATTTCATTTCAACCTTGGAAAATCTTATGATTATATGTGTCTTTGGGATGATCTTGTGAATTAATTTGCAGGGTTTCTCTGCATTTCCTGAATTTAAATGTTGGCCTCTCTAGCTAGGCTGGGGAAGTTCTCACGGATGATATCCGGAAATATGTTTTCCCAGTTGTTTCCATTCTCCCCATCTCTTTCAGGGACACCAATGAGTAAAATTTGTTATTGTCTTATGCCTTATTTCAGAATGCCAGTCTTCAAGCTTGAGATTCCTTCCTCAGGTGATCTATTCTGATGTTAATACTTGTGACTTCATTAGATTCATAAAGCAAGTTCTTTCAGATCTTCAAAGAGACTTAGACTCCCACACAATAATAGTGGGAGTCATCAACACCCAACTGTAAGTACTAGTCAGATCATCCAAGCAGTTAATTGACTTCACTAAGCCTCAGTTTTCTCATTTGTAAAATGTTTTTAGTATTGAATGAAGTAAGTCATTAAAGCACTTTGAACAGGGTGTGGCACAAAGTAAATATTTAATTAATCTATTATTACAATATCCCAAAGAAACGAAAATTTCCAGACAATCTGGAGAGGACTCGCCAGCATTCAGAACTAGCTGGGAGATACTTGGGGAGAATGTGCCACGGGTAAAGACATTCTCTGACCCTTCTTCTCCTGGCTCAGTAATAGGTTAGGCTTCTTTCTTATATGTGGTCTTGATACTCACATTTGTCCTCTTAATGTTCCTCACATTTTAAACTAATTAATCCTCTCTCTTCTTGGCTACATTTTAAATTATATGAGGCCAAAGGTTATATGTATCATACTGACCTCTCTATCCCAAGCATCTATAATAGTATGGATAATCAATAAATATTTCTGAAATATTCAATGAATGAATGGGTGAATAAACCTTGAATGCTTCAACCACTTCACATTTTTAATTAAACTACTTATGTTGAGGTAATTATCGGTTTACATACAGTTGTAAGAAATTACAGAGAAATTCTCTTATACCTTTTACTCAGAGTCCTCAATGATATTATCTTACAAAACTGTAGCATAATATCAGAACTGAGATATTCAGCTTTGAAATCTTGAAGTGCAGTGCTGGCTAGGCATATTAGAATCAAAATGTCTCTTTTACCTCTAGCAAATTCTGAGCAGCGTTTTTCAGGTTTGCACACCTGAAGTTTCAAGGCCAGGATCCAGGTCTGTATGCTGACCTGGCTGACTACCATGCTCTTTGCATGCCCAGGGTCAAATATTGAGAGGTAGTATTGATTTCTTCTAATACATTTAAGGGCTTTCAAAGGACTTAATAGGAAAGATCTTTTTAATGTGACTGATATTTTAAAATATGTGTTTTCTTTTTTTTTTTTTTTTCAGGGCTTCCCAGAGTAGTCAGATATATTGGCCTGAAGTGAAAGAAAGGGATTTGGTTTCAATGTTCTGCATATGGCAGATCAGTTATCCCAGCACCATTTATTGACTCCCAGTACAACAGTACAACAGGGAGTCTTTGCCCCATTGTTTGCTATTGTTAACTTTGTCAAAGATCGGGTGGTTGTAGGTATTTGGCTTTATTTCTGTGTTCTCTATTTTGTTCCATTGGTACATGTGTCTGTTTTTGTGTTAGTACCATGTTGTTTTTGTTATTTTGGTTTTTGTAGCTTCATAGTACAGTTTAAAATTGGGTAGTGTGATGCCTCAAGGTTTGTTCTTTTTGCTTAGATTGCTTTGGCTATTTGGGCTCTTTTTTGATTTCATATGAATTTTAAAATAGATTTTTCTAGTTCTGTGAAAAAATTAATATTGGAAGTTTGATAGGAATAGCATTGTATCTGTCAATTGCTTTGGGCAATATGGCCATTTAAACAATATTGATTCTTCCTATCCATGAGCATGGAATGTTTTTCTATTTTTTGTGTGTCATCTTTGATTTCTTTGAGCAGTGTTTTGCAGTTCTCATTGTAGAGATCTTTCACCTCCTTGGTAAGCTGTAGTCCTAGGTATTTTATTCTTTGTGGCTATTTTTTGTAGGATTGTATACTTCATTTGGCTCTGACCTTGGATGTTATTGGAATATAGAAGTGTAATAATTTTTGTACATTGATTTTGTATCCTCAAACTTTACTGAAGTCATTTATGAGTTCTAGAAGGCTTCTGGCAGAGTCTTCAGGATTTTCTAGGTAAAGAAGAAAGATAGTTTGACTTCCTCTTTCTATCTAGATGCTTTTTCTTTCCTTCTCTTGCGAGGTTGCTCTCGCTATTACACTGAAGAAGAGTGGTGAGATTAGACATTTTTTTTTGTTCCAGTTCTCAGGGGACTGCTTCCAGCTTTTACCCATTCAGTATGATGTTAGCTGTGGGTGTGTCATATATGCCTCTTATTATTTTGAGGTATGTTCTTTCAATGGTTAATTTGTTGAGTGTTTTTAACATGAAGAGATGTTGAATTTTATCAGAGGCCTTTCCTGCATCCACTGAGATGATCATGTGAGTATTAATAAAATTTTGTTTACATAGCAAAACTCATTTATTTATTTACATTAAACCAATCTTGCATTCCCAGAATAAAGCATACTTGATCGTGATGAATTAACTTTTTGATGTCTGTTGAATTTAGTTTGCTAATATTTTGTTTGCTAGTATTTTGTTGAGTATTTCTGTGTCTGTGTTCATCAGGGATATTGCCCTGAGTTTTCTTTTCTTGTTGTGTCTCTGCCAGTCTTTGGTATCAGAATGATTCTGGCTTCATAGAATGAGTTAGGGAGGAGTTCCTCCTTCTCTCTCTCTTTTTTTTTAGTAACTTCGGTAGCATTGGTGCTAGCTCTTTTACATCTTGTAGAATTTGACTGTGATCCATTTGTTACAGGGCCTTTATTGATTGGTAGGGTTTTTATTACAGATTCACATTTGAAACTTGCTATTGCTTTGTGCAGGACTTTAATTTCTTCCTGGTTCAATTTTGGGAAGCCATGTGTTTCCAAAAATTTGTCCATTTCTTCTAGGTTTTCCAGTTTGTGTGCATAGAGGCATTTATAATAGTCACTAAGGACTTTTTGTATTTCCTTGAGGTCAGTTTTAATGTCACCTTTGTTGTTCCTGTTTGAGTTTATTTGAATTTTTCCTTTTTTTCTTTATTAATCTAGCTAGCAGCCTATCAGTCTTGTTTAATCATTTGAAGAACCAACTTTAGGTTGTGTTGATCTTTTGTGTGGATTTTCACATATCAATTTCATTCAGTTCAGCTCTGATTTTGATTATTTCTTTTCTTCTGCTAGCTTTGGGGTTGGTTCGCTCTTGTTTTTCTGATTCCACTAGATGTGCCATTAGGTTGTTAATGTGAGATCTTTCTAATTTCTTGATATAGGTGTTTAGTGCTATAAACTTTTCTCTTAAGATTGCTTTAGCTGTGCCCAAAAGATTATGGTATGTTGTGTGTCTGTTTTCATTAGTTTCAAATAATTATTTTTTGTTTTTGCCTTAATTTAATTGTTTACTCAAAAGTCATTCAGGATCATGTTGTTTAATTTCCATGTTACTGTACGGTTTTGATAGATCTTGGTATTGATTTCTTTTTTACTGCATTGTGGTCTGAGAGTATTGTTGGTATGATTTTAATTTTTTAAAATCTGTTGGGACTCACTTTGTGGTTGAGCATTGGTACAACTTAAAGCATACGCTGTGTAGATGGTAAGAATGTATATTCTGTTGTCTTTTGCTGGAGTATTCTGTAGATGTCTATTAGTCCAATTGGTCAGGTGTTGAGTTTAGGTCCAGAATATCTTTGTTAATTTTGTGCCTCAATGACCTGTTTAACACTGTTAGTGCGGTGTTGAAGTCCGCCGTTATTATTGTGCAATTGTCTAAGTCTCTTCATAGGTCTCTAAGAACTTGTCTTTTGAATCTGGATGCTCCAATGTTGGATACATATACATTTAGGATAGTTAAGTCTTCTTGGTGGATTGAGCCCTTTATTATTACGTAATGTTCTTCTTTGCACTTTTTGATCATTGTTGACACAAAGTTTGCTTTATCTCGTATAAGAATAGCAACCCTGCTCTTTTCTGTTTTCTGTTTGCCTGATAGATCTTTCTCAATTCCTTTACTTTGAAGCTGTAGGTGTCTCTTGAAGATAGCAGACAGTTGAATCTTGCTTCTTTTCCAACTTGACACTCTATGCCTTTTAAATGGGGGATTTTGACCACACATCTACAACCATATGATCTTTGACAAACATGACAAAAACAAGCAATGGAGAATAGATTGCCCATTCAATAAATGGTGCTAGGGAAACTGGCTAGCCATATGCATAAAATTGAAACTAAACCAGTTCCTTACACCATACACAAAAACTAACTCAAGATGGATTAAAGATTTAAATGTAAAACCCCAAAGTATAAAAACTCTAGAAGAAAATCTAGACAATACCATTCAGGACATAGGCATGGGCAAAGATTGCATGACAAAACATCAAAAGCAATTGGAACAAAAGCAAAAATTGACAAACAAGATCTAATTAAACTAAAGACTTTCTGCACAGCAAAATAAACTATTATCAGAGTGAACAGACAACCTACAGAATGGGAGAAAATTTTTGCAATCTATCCATCTGACACAGGTCTAATATCCAGAATCTACAAGGATCTTAAACAAATTTACAAGAAACGAACAAACAACCCCATTAAAAAGTGGGCAAAGGACATGAACAGATACTTTTCAAAAGAAGTCATTTTTGTGGCCAAAAAACATATAAGAAAAGCTCAACATCACTGATCATTAGAGAAATGCAAATCAAAACCACAATGAGAGACCATCTCACACCAGTCAGAAAGTGACTATTGAAAAGAAAAAAGAAAAAAAAAAGCAGATGCTGGCAAGGTTGCAGTGAAATAGGAACACTTTTACACTGTTGGTGGGAGTGTAAATTAGTTCAACCATTGTGGAAGACAGTGTGGCGATTCCTCAAAGACCTAGAACCAGAAATACCATATAACCCAGCCATCCTATTACTTGGTATATACACAAAGGAATACAAATCATTTTATGATAAAGGTACGTGCACGCATGTTTATTACAGCACTATTCACACTAGTAAAGATGTAGAATCAACCCAAATGCCTATCAATGATAGATTGGATAAAGAAAATGTGGTACATTTAAATCATGGAATACTATGCAGCCATAAAATGGAGTGAAATGATGTCCTTTGCAGTGACATGGATGAAGCTGGAAGCCATTATTTTCAGCAAACTAATACAGGAACAGCAAACTGAACACCACATGTTCTCACTTGTAAGTGGGAGTTGAACAATGAGAACACATGGACACAGGGAGGGAACAACACACACTGGGGCCTGTCAGGGGGGTGGGGGGAAGGGAGAACATCAGGATAAATAGCTAATGCATGTGGGGCTTAATACCTAGGTGATAAGTTGATAGGTGCAGCAAATCACCATGACACACATTTACCTATGTAACAAACCTGCACATCCTGCACATGTATTCTGAAACTTAAAATTAAATTAAATTAAATTAAAAATTGGAGCACCCAGATTCAAAAAACAAGTTCTTAGAGACCTATGAAGAGACTTAGACAATTGCACAATAATAACGGCAGACTTCAACACCGTACTAACAGTGTTAAACAGGTCATTGAGGCACAAAATTAACAAAGATATTCTGGACCTAAACTCAACACCTGACCAATTGGACTAATAGACATCTACAGAATACTCCATCAAAAGACAACAGAATATACATTCTTACCATCTACACAGCGTATGCTTTAAGTTGTGCCACATGCTCAGCCACAAAGCAAGTCCCAACAGATTTTAAAAAATTAAAATCATACCAACAACAATAAGTGGAGCATTCTTCTTGTTTACCTTCAGGGTCAGTATTAATATGTGTGATTTTATCCTGTCATTATTCTGTAACCTGGTTTTCATGTAGACTTTATTGTATAACTGCTTCATAGTGTCAATGGGGTATGTGCTTAAGTGTTTTTTCTTTCAGGGCAGGTATCATTCTTTCATTTCCATGTTTAGCACTTCTTTTAGGACTTCTTGTAAGGCAGGTGTAGTGGTAACAAAATTCCTTAGCATTTGTTTGTTTGAAAATGATCTTAATTCTTTTTCACTTATGAAGCTTAGTTTGGCTGAATATAAAATTTATGGTTGGAATTTTTTTTTTCTTTAAGAATGCAGAATGTAGATTCAAATCTTGTCCAACATAAATGGTTTCAGCTGAAAGTGCTTCTGTTAGCCTGATGGAAGTATTACTATTCCCTTTGTAAGTGAACAGCCCCTTTTCTCTAGCTTCCTTAGTTTGTTTTTAATATATCAATAGGTTTTTGGGGAACAGGTACTGTTTGGTTACATGAATAAGTTCTTTAGGGGTAACTTTTGAGATTTTGGTGCGTTCATCACCTGAGCAGTATACACTAAATCCAATTTGTAGTCTTTTACCTCTCATTCCCCCACCCTTTCTTCCAAGTTCCCAAAGTCCATTGGATCATTCTTATGCTTTTGTGTCCTCATAGCTTAGCTCCTACTTATGAGTGAGAACATAAGATGTTTGGTTTTCCAGTCCTGAGTTACCTCACTTAGAATGATAGTCTCCAATTCCATTCAGGTTGCTGCAAATGCCATTATTTCCTTGCATTTTATGGCTGAGTAGGATTCCATGATATATATATCATTTTTTTTTATCCACTCTTTGATTAATGGGCACTTGGGCTGGTTTCATACTTTTGCAATTGCAAACTGTGCTGCTATAAACATGGATATGCAAGTATCTTTTTCACAGAATGACTTCTTGTTGGGCTTATGTGCCTTTTCCTCCACTTATTTGACCTCTCACCTGGATGGATACTCCTGCAGAAATCTATACTAATGATAGTGTGTAGCTGCCTCGAGCTACAGATGACCATTGCCCTGCTCAACCAGGAGAAGAAGGCACTGCATTTAATGTTACTATGGGTTATAAGTACCCCCACTCTGTGCCTTGGACATGCACCTGGTTGTATCCATCTCGAAACTCAAGTCTGGGCTGCTTATCTTTCAGAGAGATTAGCTACAGAGAAACCAGGACATTTGGTCTCCAGCCTCTCCCTTTCTCCTTTAAGACAAATGAAAGGGGGAGTAATGGGAGATAGCCCATACTTTCAATATAAACCTGCAGGAAAAACATGCCCTAAAAATTTTTTAGGGCCCATCTAAAACTTTAATTTGGGAAGCTTGTGCTAACTCACATGCAGTAATATTAAAAAATGACTCATATGGTTTAGTAATAGACTGGGCACCAAAGGGCTATTTAGAAAACAATTGCTCATCTGGCAGAAGGGAATGCCTGGAGGCCACTTATTTTATTTCTTATTGGGAGAATGAGAATCATCATTCTACTTTGCATAGGAGGTTCAGCTCATTCTTTCCCTTAAAACAGGAAGATAAAGCCATTACTCCCCACCGAGGCCTTGTATGATACTCCCCATTCTGAGCCCAGAACACCCAGAACTTTGGAAATTGGCTATTGCCATGTCTGGACTGCGAGTATGGGAAGGGGAAACTTTTCTGTCTGTTGTCCTCGCTACCGTTCCTCTCCCTCAGTCTCTATGTAGATTCAGACGTTCTGCTTTGCTTACCTCTAATCTGACTATTCCCAGAGTTGTGTTAAGCTTCCTTACATGCTGTTAGTGGGAAATATCAAAATTTGGACAATCAAACTCTCCAGTGCATTAATTGTCATTTATACACTTGTGTTAATTCCCGTTTTGACTCCAGGAAAAGTGTAATGTTGGTTCGAGCTCGAGAAGGAATCTGGATTCTGGTAACTTTGCCCAGACCTTGGGAATCCTCCCCCTTAATACATTTAATTAATGAAATGTTACAGCAAATTCTCAAAAAATCTAAGAGATTTGTTTTCATTTTAATCACTGTGATCATGGGCCTAATTACAGCCACTGCACTGGCCACCACGCTGGAATGGTGTTGCATCAATCTATTCAAATGGCTCATTTTGTTAATGATTGGCAAGCCAGTTCCACCCAAATGTGGAATTCTCAACAGGGCAGTGATCAAAAATTGGCTAATCGGCCGGGCGCGGTGGCTCAAGCCTGTAATCCCAGCACTTTGGGAGGCCGAGACGGGTGGATCACGAGGTCAGGAGATCAAGACCATCCCGGCTAACACGGTGAAACCCCGTCTCTACTAAAAACTACAAAAAACTAGCCGGGCGACGTGGCGGCACCTGTAGTCCCAGCTACCCGGGAGGCTGAGGCAGGAGAATGGCATGAACCGGGGAGGCAGAGCTTGCAGTGAGCTGAGATCCGGCCACAGCACTCCAGCCTGGGTGACAGAGCGAGACTCCGTCTAAAAAAAAAAAAAAAAAAAAAATTGGTTAATCAAATTAATGATTTAAGGCAGGTTGTTATTTGGCTTGGAGATCGGGTAGTGAGTCTCGAACATCACATGGAAATGCAGTGTGATTAGAATACTTCTGATTTCTGTATCACACCATATTCCTACAATGAGACTGACCATTCATGGGAAATGGTCAAAGGACACCTTCTGGGTGGGGAAGATAATTATCAATGGACATAACTAAATTAAAGAAAAATTTTTGAAGCCTCCCAATCTCATTTAGCCATTGTGCCTGGAGCTGAGACATTAGATTAGGTGGCAGAAAGTCTTTCTGGACTAAATCCCATGACTTGGATTAAGTTTACTGGGGGCTCCACTGTAGTAAATTTTGGAATTATGTTTCTCTGTTTAATTGACTTGTTTTTAGTGTGCCGGACCAGTCGAAGAATCCTGCATCAAAATCGAGAGAATGAACAAGCCTTCATCGCCATGGCACACTTATATATAAAGAAAGGGAGAGATGTTGCGGGAAGTCAGGGACCCCAAATGGAGGAACTGGCTAGCACCATGGCAGAAGAACATAAATTGTGAAGATTTCATGGACATTTATCAGTTCCCAAAATTAATACTTTTATAATTTCTTATACCTGTCTTTACTGCAATCTCTGAACATAAATTGTGAAGATTTCATGGACATTTATTAGTTCCCAAAATTAATACTTTTATAATTTCTTATGCCTCTCTTACTTTAATCTCTTAATCCCATCATCTTCATAAGCTGAGGATGTATATCACTTCAGGACCCTGTGATGATTGTGTTAACTCTACAAATTGTTTGTAAAACATGTGTGTTTGAACAATATGAAATCAGTGCTCCTGAAAAACAATAGAATAACAGCGATTTTCAGGGAACAAGGAAGGATAACCATGAGGTCTGACTGTCTGCGGGGTCGGGCAGAATACAGCCATATTTTTCTTCTTGCAGAAAGCGAGTAGGAGAAATATCGCTGAAATCTTTTCCCAGCAAGGAATAGCCCTGGGGACATTCCTGGGGGTATGTCTATAGATGGCTGCTCTGGGAGCATCTATCTTATGCGGTTGAGATTTGAGATAAGGATTGAAATACGCCCTGGTCTCCTGCAGTACCCTCAGGCTTACTAGGATTGGGAAATTCCAGCCTGGTGAATTCTAGTCAGACCGGTTCTCTGCTCTCCAACCCTGTTTCCTGTTAAGATGCTTATCAAGACAATGGGTGCACAGCGGGACATAGACCTTTACCAGTAATTCTAATTTTGCCTTGCCTTGTGATCTTTATTGCCCTTTGAAGCATGTGGTCTTTGTGACCTACTCCCTGTTTGTACACCTCCTCCCCTTTCAAAATCCCTAATAAAAATTTGCAGGTTTTGCAGCTCGAGGTTGCCATCACAGTCCTACCAATATGTGATGACACCCCAGAGACCCAGCTGTAAAATTTCTCTCTTTGTACTCTTTCTCTTTATTTCTCAGACTGGCCAACACTTAGGGAAAATAGAAAGGACCTACGTTGAAATATTGGGGACTGGTTCCTCCAATATTCCACTCTGTGGGTGGTCTGTTTTCTCTGATGATTATTTCTTTTACTTTGCAGAAGCTTTTTACTTTAATTAAGTTTCATCTATTTATCTTTGTTAGGTTGCATTTGCTTTTGGGTTCTTGGTCACGACATCTTAGCCTAAGCCAATGTCTAGAAGGGAATTGCCAATGCTATCCTCTTTACCTATTCAGATGACTTTTATTTCTTTCTCTTGTCTGACTGCTGTAGTTAGGACTTCAAGTACTATGTTGAATAGAAGTGATGAAAGTGGGCATCCTTGTCTTGTTCCAGTTCTCAGGGAAAATGATTTCAACTTTTCCCCTTTCACTATAATGTTGGCTGTGGGTTTGTTATAGATGGCTTTTTATTACCTAGAGGTATGTCCCTTGTATGCTAATTTTGCTGAGGGTTTTAATCATAAAGGGATGCTAGATCTTGTCAAACATTTTTTCAGTGTCTATTGAGATGATCATGTGATTTTTGTTTTTAATTCTGTTTATGTGATGTATCACATTTATTGACTTGCAGATGTTAAACCATCCCTGCATCCCTGGTATAAAACCCACTTGATCATGCTGGATTATCTTTTTGATATCCCGTTGGATTCAGTTAGCTAGTATTTTGTTGAGGATTTTTGCATCAATGTTCATCAGGGATATTGGTCTGTAGTTTTCTTTTTTTGTTATGTCCTTTCCTGGTTTTCATATTAGGGTGATACTGGCTTCATAGAATGATTCAGGAAGATTCCCTCTTTCTCTGTCTTGTGGAATAGTGTCAATAGGATTGGTACCAATTCTTCTTTAAATGTCTGAGAGCATTCAACTGGGAATCCATCTGGTCCTAGAATTTTTTTTGTTGGTAACTTTTAATTAGCATTTCAATCTTGCTGCTTGTCATTGGTCTGTTCAGAGTTTTTATTTCTTCCTGGTTTAATCTAGGAGGATTGTATATCTCCAGGAATTTATCAACCTCCTCTAGGTTTTCTAGTTTATGAGCATAAAGGTATTCATGGTAGCCTTGAATGATCTTCTGTATTTCTGTGGTATCAGTTGTAATATCCCTAGTTTTGTTTCTAATTGAACATATTTGAATTTTCTCTCTTCTTGGTTAATCTCTCTAATGATCTATCAATTTTATCTTTTTAAAGAAACAGCTATTTGTTTAATTTATCTTTTGTGTCATTTTGTTTGTTATTTTTGTTTTTTCAGTTTCATTTTGTTCTGCTCTAATGTTTATTATTTCTTTTCTTCTGCTGGGTTTGGGTTTGGTTTGTTCTTGTTTCTCTAGCTCCTTAGAGTGTGACCTTAAGTTGTCCATTTGTGCTCTTTCAGAATTTTTGATGTAGGCATTTAATGCAATGACCTTTCCTCTTGGCATCACCTTTGCTGTATTCCAGAGGTTTTGTTGGTTTTGTCACTATTATCATTCAGTTCAAAGAATTTTTTTAATATCCTTCTTGGTTTCCTTGTTGACTCAGTGACCATTCAGGAGTAGGTTATTTAATTTCCATGTATTTACATGGTTTTGAGGGTTCTTTTTGGAGTTTATTTCCAATTTTATTCCACTGTGATCTGAGAGAGTACTTGCTATCATTTCAATCTTCTTAAATTTGTTGACACGTGTTTTGTGGCCTATCATATGGTCCATATTAGAGAATGTTCCAGGTGCTGATGAACAGAATGTATATTCTGCAGTTGTTGTGTAGCATGTTCTGTAAATAGCTGTTAAGCCCATTTGTTCTAGGTGATAGTTTAAGTCCATTGTTTCTTTGTTGACTTTCTGTCTTGATGACCTATCTTGTGCTGTCAGTGGAGTATTGAAGTCCCCCACTAGTATTGTGCTACTGTGTATTTCATGTCTTAGGTCTAGTAGTAATTGTTTTTATTTTATTTAAGTTTTGGGGTACATGTGCAGGATGTAAAGGTTTGTTACATAAGTAAACATGTGCCATCATGGTTTGCTGCATCTATCAACCCATCATTTAGATATTAAGCCTGACACACAATGGCTATTTTTCCTGATGCCATCCATAGCACCTTCCCCTGACAGGTCCCAGTGTGTGTTGTTCCCCATCTCCATGCCCATGTGTTCTCATTGTTCAGCTCCCACATATAAGTGAGAATATGCAGTTTTTGGTTTCCTGTTCCTGCATTAGTTTGCTGAGGACAATGGCTTCCAGCTTCATCCATGCCTCTGGAAAGAACATGATCTCATTCCTTTTCACAGCTGCATAGTATTCCATCATGTATATGTACCATATTTTCTTTATCCAGTCTATCGTTGATGGGCATTTGGGTTGACTCCATGTCTTTGCTATTGTGAATAGTGCTGTAATGAACATATAGCACTATGTGTTCTCATCGTTCAGCTCCCACTTATAAGTGAGAACATACAATGCTTAGTTTCTGTTTCTGTGTTAGTTTGCTAAAGATAATGACTTCCAGCTCAATCCATGTCACTGCAAAGGACATTATCTGATTCCTTTTTATGGCTGCATTGTATATTCCATGGTGTATATGTACCCCATTTTCTTTATCCAGTCTATCATTGATGGATATTTGGATTGATTCCATGTCTTTGCTATTGTGAATAGTGTTGTAATGAACATATGTGTGCATGTATCATTATAATAGAATGATTTATATTCCTTTGTCATGTACCCAGTAATGGGATTGGTGGGTCATATGGTGTTTCTGGTTCTAAACCTTTGAGGAATCGCCATTGTCTTCCACAGTGGCTGAACTAACTTACATTTCCACCAACAGTGTAAAAGTGTTCCTATTGACTTTTTAATAATCGCCTTTCTGACTGGTGTGAGATGGTATCTCACTGTGGTTTTGATTTGCATTTCTCTAATGATCAGTGATGTTGAGCTTTTTCTTATGTTTGTTGGCCACATAAATGACTTCTGTTGAAAAGTATCTGTTCATGTCCTTTGCCCACTTTTTAATGGAGTTGTTTGTTTTTCTTGTAAATTTGTTTAAGTTGCCTGTAGATTCTGGAAATTAGAACTTTGTCAGATGGATAGATTGCAAAAATTTTCTCTCATTCTATAGGTTTTCTGCTCACTCTGTTGATAGTTTCTTTTGCTGTGCAGAAGGTCTTTAGTTTACTTAATTAGATCTCCTTTGTCAATATTTGCTTTTGTTGCAATTGCTTTTGGTGATTTCATCATTTTTTTTTTTAATGCCTATGTCCTGAATGGTATTGCCTTTGTTTGCAGATGACGTGATTTTATATATTTTGCAGATGACGTGATTTTATATCTAGAAAACCAGATCAGCTAGCCCAAAAGCTTCTTAAGCTGATAAGCAAATTCAGCAAAGTCTGAAGATATAAAATCAGTGTTCGGAAATCATGAACATTCTTATACACCAACAACAGGCAAGCAGAGAGCCAAATCATTAATGAACTCTCATTCATAATTACCATATTGAGATTAAAATACCTAAGAATACAGCTAACAAAGGAAGTGAAGTACCTCTTCAAGGAGAACTACAAACCACTGATCAGAGAAATCAGAGAGGACACAAACAAATGGAAAAACATTCCATACTCATGGATAGGAAGAATCAATATCATGAAAATGGCCATACTGCTCAAAGCAATTTATAGATTAAATGCTATTCCCATTAAACTACCATTGACATTCTTCACAGAATTAGAAGAAACTATTTTAAAATTCATATGGAGCCAAAAAGGAGCTTGTATAGTCAGGAAAATCCTAAGCAAAAAGAACAAAGCTGGAGGCATAATGCTACCCGACTTCAAACTACACCACAGGGCTACAGTAACCAAAACAGCATGGTACTGGTACAAAAACAGGCACATAGACCAATGGAACAGAATAGAGAACTCAGAAATAAAACCCCACATCTACAACCATCTGGTCTTTGACAAACCTGATAAAAACAAGCAACGGAAAAAGTATTCCCTGTTTAATAAATGGTACTGGGAGAACTGGCTAGCCGTATGCAGAAATTTGAAACTGGACCCCTTCCCTACACCTTACACAAAAATTAATTCAAGACAGATTAAAGACTTAAATGTAAAACCCAAAACTATAAAAACCCTAGAAGAAAATCTAGGCAATACCATTCAGGACATAGGCATGGGCAAAGATTTTATAGGTATCTATTTTATAAATGTGGGAGCTCCATTGTTAGGTGCATATATATTTAGGATTGTAATATTTTTCTGTTGAACTAGTTCTTTTATCATTACATAATGTCCCTCTGTCTTTTTTAACTGCTGTTGCTTAAAAAATGTATTTCATTTGATATAAGAATAGCTACTCCTGTTCACTTTTGGTATCTGTTTGCATGGAATATCTTTTTCTACTCCTTTAAGTTTATTTGAGTCCTTATGTATCAGGTAAGTCTCTTCAAGACAGCAGATACTTGTTTGGTGAATTCTTATCTATTCTGTCATTCCATATTTTTTAGGTGGAGCTGCAGTAGTGTAGGGAAGATACAAGCTTGCCCTAGTGTCAAGTGGTGGCTAGGGACATAGAGGTCCCAAGAGGTTAAGTCCTTTGTCTTTGGCTACCAGGGCCAGTAGAGAAAGACCATCAGGTGGGAGCAGGGTTAGGTATGTCTGAGGTGAGACTCTCCTTGGGCAGGACTTGCTGCAGCTGCTGTTGGGGATGGGGGTGTGATTCCCAGGCCAATGGAGTTATGTTCCCAGGCGGATTATGGCTGCTTCTGCTGTGTCACGCAGTTCGCTAGAGAAGGGGGAAAAGCCAGCAGCCACATGCCTCATCCAGGTCCCATGCAGCCCACAGCCCAAAAGACTGGTCTCACTCTCACCATGGCCCCACAACAGCACCAAGTTTACTTCCAGGCAGCCAGTGAGCAGGGCTAACTTGCGCCAGGGTACAAGCCTCCCAGCTGAGAAAGAAAGCCGACTCACAGTTCCTTAGCTGTCCCACAGAACCTGCAGCAGCAACCCACCTTTTTCAAAAGGGTCTGCAGATTCTCTCAGCTTTCTTGGTATGTACTTGTGGTAGCTCTTGTAGCAAAAGTTCACGATGTGGGTCTCTACATGCTGCTCTGTCTGTCGGAGTGGGAGCTGCAAGTTAGTCCTGTCTCCTATCTGCCATTTTCCCCCTTTTTTCTCTAGCTGCTTTTAGATTTTTTCTTTCGTGTTGACCTTGGAGAATCTGATGACTGTGTGTTATGGGGATGGTCATCTTGCATAGCATCTTGCAGAGGTTCTCTGAATTTCTTGAATTTGCAGGTCAATTTCTCTACTGAGATTGGGAAAAATTTTATGGGTGGACTGTATCCTTAATTATATTTTCCAGGTTACTTGTTCTCTCTCCTCTTTCAGGAATGCCCATGAGTCATAGGCCTGATGTCTTTACATACTACCATATTTCTTGGAAGTTTTACTCATTTTTAAAATTCTTTTTTCTTCATTTTTGTCTGCCCATTGTACTTTAAAGGCACAATCTTCGAACTCTGAGATTTTTCCTCAGCTTGGTCTATTCTGTTGCTATGGCTTCCAATTATATTTTTAAATTTCTGTAGCAAAATTTTTCACTTCCAGAAAGTTAGTTGTTTTTTTTTTTTTTTTTTCTTAAAATGGTTATGTCATCTTTGAATGTTTGGATCATTTTACTCTTTTCCTTGGATTGGGTTTCAACCTTCTCTTGTATATCAATGAGTTTCCTCACCATCCAGATTCTGAATTCTATGTCTGAAATTTTAGTTATTTCAATCTGATTAAGAACAATTGCCAGGAAGCTAATGTGATTGTTTGGAGGTAAGATGACACTCTGGCTTTAGAGTTGCCTGAGTTCTTACAATAGATCTTTCTCATCTGTGAGTGTTCATGTTCCTTTATCCTTTGAAGTTACTGTCCTTTGGGTGGAGCTTTTGATTTTATGGTCTTTATTGTCCTAGAGGGATTGACTATAATGCAAGTTGTTTATAGTTGAGTGACTTTGCTTCTGGATGCTTTCAGAGGGTGTAGGCTCAGCTCCATACTCCTTAGAGGGCTGCATTCTCTAACCCTGGGTCTACAGCTTTGTCCTCTGGTCCCTCAAGGCCAAGTCCTACCTGGGCTGGAGTGGCCAAGTTATTCCAGTACTGCTGGTAACAGCATTCTTGGGGGGATGGTGTGGGAGCGGGGGGCATAAATGCTGTGATGGTGGCAGGGTGGCACCACAGGTGGGAGGTGTTCCTGAGGCGGGTGCTGTGGTTGGGAGGCATTCCAGAAGGGCCACTGCAGGTACTCCAGTTGGGGCAGCAGGGGTGACACTGGTGGGAGGCAATTGGGTGGAAGGCCATCCAGGGTGGAGGCTGCTGTAGGTGGGAAGTGCATGGAAGGGGTGGCAGTGGCACTGTGGAAAAATGTGCTTTGAAGTGGTGGTGATGGTGGAGTTTCAGGCAAACATGTTTTGGTGGGAGGCTGTCAGCAAAAGTGCTTTGTTGAGGCAGTGAGGCCTGCGGCAGAATCACTGCGATGGTGTCTGCTGGGAAAAGTGTTCCAGCAGGGTAGCTGAGGCTGTGCTTCATGCAGTCACAGCTAGGCAGAGACTCTGGGAGTAGCTGCGAGACAGCAGGTTCTACAGATAATACTCTCCATGGTCCTACAACAAAGACAGCCCTGCTCTTTCCAGGTCCAGCAACTTACACAGGTCAGAGCCACCCCATTTTTAGGGAGCTTTTCAGGACCTGGAATGTGTCCAGATACTTGGCAACCCTGTGCAGGGTTCCCAGCTTTTGAGTCATCTCTCTTCCACTTCATTTCATCTTCTCCTTCAGTTCCAGCATCTGGGTCATCTCTTAGTTTGTTCTCTCAGATGGTCTACTTGGAGTATGCTGGTTTGCTTGATATTCTGGTCTGTCTCAGTGGGAGACAACTTGTCTTTGTTGTTGTTGCTGTTGTTTTTTTTCTTTGTTTTTTCTTCTTCTTCTTTTTTTTTTTTTTTTAATATACTTTAAGTTCTAGGGTACATGTGCACAACATGCAGGTTTGTTACATATGTATGCATGTGCCATGTTGGTGTGCTGCACCCATTAACTCGTCATTTACATTAGGTATATCTCCTAATGCTACCCTCCCCTTCCCCCCTCCCCACAAATAGGACCTGGTGTGTGATGATCCCCTTCCTGTGTCCAAGTGATCTCATTGTTCAATTCCCACCTATGAGTGAGAACATGCGGTGTTTGGTTTTCTGTTCTCGCGATAGTTTGCTGAGAATGATGGTTTCCAGCTGCATCCGTGTCCCTACAAAGGACACAAACTCATCCTTTTTTATGGTTGCATAGTATTCCATGGTGTATATGTGCCACATTTTCTTAATCCAATCTGTCACTGATGCACATTTGGGTTGATTCCAAGTCTTTGCTGTTGTGAATAGTGCCGCAATAAACATACGTGTGCATGTGTCTTTATAGCAGCATGACTTACAATACTTTGGGTATATTGGAGAATGTTGTTAGAAGCCAAGATCTGGATATGAGGTGCATTTGTTGCTATTGGAATGTCATTTATTTTAGGCCCTCTCAGTTGACAGAACAAAGAAATATATGTCTGTAGCTCTATCCATATGAAACTATATGCATTCATATATATTTATATGAAATGATATGTACTCTTGGTA